>NW_022877100.1:0-1094 GCF_010883055.1 Belonocnema kinseyi
TTATTGATTTATTTATTCCTTTGTTATTTTCATGTTTCTACTAATGACAAATATGATTTTTTAAATTATAATGTTTTATACTTTAAAGTTTAATTTTCATTACTATACTGAACCGGAGTTTGAGGACATTTAATAATATACACATTTTTTTGGAATTTTGAAACTTGAGACAGGTTTTTTGTACATAGTCTTTTTTTAAAGTACAAAAAAGTGTTTGAAAAGCGGTTTTTTAATTTAAAAAAAAGAAACGTTAAGATAAATTAGTGCATAACAAATGTTTTTTTGATAAAAATATATTTTTAATTAAAATAATCAAATATTTATACAAAGGAAAAGCTTTTGTGATGTTTAAAGTTTAATCAAATTATTCTTTAAATTCAAAATTACCACAATTGAAAACATTTATATATTTCTGGATATGAAATTTTTGTTAGAAGTTGTTATAGTATCTTTTTTTAATTGCAAAAAGATATTCTAAAAAATCGAATGGTTTATAATAAAACAAAAAAACTTCGAGATAAATTAGTGCTGATCTAGATCCTGCAAAATTTGCTTGGGAAATGTTATTAGGCTCGATTTTAATTAAGGGAGAATTTTTTTCCCCTTGAGGCACACGTGTTATTACATTAATTTTTTAATGCAATTTTTATAGAATTATTTTGATTTTAAATTAAAACAATAATTTATTAAAACCTTAAATATTGAACGAAAATTTCTTTGATAAAAATACTTTATTATCGTATTTTCAATAAATAAATCAGATTATTAAGAATAAATTTGTTAAATTCTACAATTGTATAGTTAAGGAATATTACAGTTATGTTATTTTATAATTATGAAATCTTATAATTCGGGAATTTGTAAATTCCGTAATGTTATAAACGCTTTAGAAATTTTCTTATTTGGGAATTTAATTTTATTATGCAGGAATTACACAGTGTCAATAATATTATTTTTCGGAATTTTTCAGTCGTCCCTAGAAGTACAAAAACATGGACAATTTCATACAATTCGGAATTATACAGCAATTCCAAATTTTGAAAATTTGCTGTAATTTTAATTTCGACTCCTGGATCTTGTCGATTTTCTTACAC
>NW_022877101.1:0-1068 GCF_010883055.1 Belonocnema kinseyi
TGAATTATTATCATTTTGAACCTTAAAAATAATAGCGTAATTTGTATTTTTTAACCAGAAATCTCTAAAATGTTAAAGTCATAAATATTTTTAAACGGTTATCTCGTATTTTAAAATAATTTTATTTAAAAAATTGTAAAATTAAAATGTGTTAAAAGTTTGTGTTTTATACGCATGAATTATTGAGCGTTTAAATGAAATATTTCTGAATTAAAAATTTTTTTAAAGCAATTGCATGTATTTATGAATTGGATCAGAGATTTAAAAAAATATATATAATTCAGATCTGGGACAGGCCATTATAAACAACAATTAAAAACTATACAAATTTGAACAGAGTGGTTAGAAATAAAAAGCCTTGATTTGTTAAAATTGTAATGAGCTAAATTTTAAGTTTGAACGCTACAATTTTAATTTAGAATAATATTCCAAATTAATTTAAAACTTGAAATTATTTGAAATAATTTGAAACACGATGTAGATTTTTGCAGATTAAAAAAAAAAGTTTTTGAGAATTGAAAATATTCAAAAAGAATAACAAAAATGGTTGTGATTGCTAAGAAAATTGAAAATGATTTTTCAGTTTGAAAAATTAATTTTAAGTGAGTATTTGAAAAGATTTTTAAAATTAAAAAAAAAAAGGAATCAGGACGATTTTAAGGCACTTTTTTTATTTTGCAGTTTTATATTTTTAGGAAAAAAATCTAATTAACACAATAAATCAATTTTCAACCCAAAAGTTTACTTTTCAACAAAATAAATTAATTTTCTATCAAATAATTGGTGTTTTAACTAATAAAATGTACAGGATAAAGTTTCAAACAAAAATGGAATAGTACAATTTCCAGATAAAAACTGTGCTAAAAAATTGAATTGAACAAGACAAAAAAACGAATTTTCAACAAAATTGTTAAATTTTCAAGGGAAAAGGTAAATTTTTGACCAAGAAGATTAATGTTCTATACAAAAAAAAACGATTTTTCAACTTAACCAATATAAACGATTAATTTTTAATCAATCATATAATAGCTACATTTTCAGATAAAGATAAATAATTTTTTAAAGAAA
>NW_022877102.1:0-1000 GCF_010883055.1 Belonocnema kinseyi
CTATCATTTAGGATAGCTGTGAATATCTTATAAAGCGTGTTCAGACAAGTTATTGGCCTGTACTTCTTCGGGTCAGCTAAGTTGCCTATTTTCGGCAGGAGTGTTGTGCGCCCTTCCACCAACCACTCTGAAATCGGCTCTTCCGACTTCAAATATGGGGTGAAAATACGGGCCAAATGCTGATGGGTTGAAGAAAACTTCCACCAGAAGGTTTTGTTGCAATCTGGTTCCGGTGCGGAATAGTTCTTCATCCCACTTAATACTTTTTTCACCTCCTCGGTAGTGATGGGTGGGCATTCTTTATCAGGTTTTATGAGGGCAACACATAACTCCTTGAAGCTATTTATATTTTCTGAGTCTTCGTCCAGTCTATGCTGAACTTCGTAGACTTCTCTCAAAAATACTTCGACCTCCTCTGGTTGGGGTGGGTGTTCGACAGTAACTGGAGGGTCTTGGAAGAGTCGAGATGGGTCAGAGAGAAACTTTTGATTTTCTCTGACCCATCTCTCCCTCCGCTCGAGACTTCTCTTAGCGTCAGATAGTATCCGTATTCTCTCAACAATATGCTGCCTGATGGTCAGCAGCTTTGACTTGTTAAGTATGTGATAACGGGTCCGGAGTTCGCGCGCGAACTTTCGAACCTTGGCGGTAAAATTCCTGCCAGATGTGATGTAGTCAATAACACATTGAATGCGGGACGCGTACTGTCTTGCCCAGCCTATCTTTATGGCCACGAAGCTCGTCATCCATTTCAGCCAGATCTTTAGGCTTGAGAGAAACCTTGGTGTTGATGTTTCTCCGGGTCGTAAAGCATCGCTCTTTATCTATTGGATGCCTGCCCGTGTTTGGTCTTAGTGTCGCCCCTCTTTCTTTGTTGCCGGCTTGTTCTAGCTGTGGCAGAGTAGGCGTTCCGCTTACATAGCCCCTTTTACGGAGTAGTTCAGCATGGTTTCGCAGACGCTGCTGCGAAAAGTGCGATAGCTCCGGGTGTTTCTCGCAC
>NW_022877103.1:0-2270 GCF_010883055.1 Belonocnema kinseyi
TTGTTAGTTTCTAGCACCAAAAACAATCATCATTAATAAGTTTGAAGGGTACTAAAATAACGTTTTTTCATTCGAATTTTTTACATGTTTGACAGTTTCCCAGTTAACTTTGGCACCACTCAGGAGCTGCCAGTCAAATTCTTTGTTGGTTGTGTACACCAAAACAATCATCCTTTATGTGTTTGAAGAGTACTAAAATGAGGTTTTGTCACTCGAATTTTTGACGTGTTTGACATTCTCCCAGTTAACTTTAGCGCCACTGAGGAGCTGCCAGACAAACTTATTTTTAGTTTTTAGCACCAAAACAATCATCCTCAATGGGTTGGAAGAGTACTAAAATGACGTTTTTTCACTCGAATTTTTGACATGTTGGACAGTTTTCCACTTAACTTTGACACCGCTCACAAGCTGCCTCTCAAATTATTTGTTGGTTGTTTGCACCAAAATAATCATCCTCAATGGGTTTGAAGAGTATTAAAATGACGTTTTTTCAATCGCATTTTTGACATATTTGACAGTTTCCGAGTTAACTTTGGCACCACTCTGGAGCTGCCAGACAAACTTATTGTTAGTTTTTAGCACCAAAATCATCATGCTCAATGGGTTTGAAGAGTACTAAAATGACGTTATTTCACTGAAATTTCTGACGTATTTAACAGTTTCCCAGTCAGCTTTAGCACCACACAGGAGCTGCCAGACAAACTTATTTTTAGTTTTTAGCACCAAAACAATCATCCTCAATGGAATCGAAGAGTACTAAAATGACGCTTTGTCACTCGACTTTCTTACATGTTGGACAGTTTCCCACTTAACTTTTGCACCGCTCAGAAGCTGCCAGTCATATTCTTTGTTGGATGTTTGCACCAAAACAATCATCCTTAACGGGTTTGAAGAGTACTAAAATGACGTTTTTTCACTCGAATTCTTTACATACATAAAAGTTTCCCTGTTAACTTTGGCGCCACTCAGGAGCTGTGATTCAAATTATTTGTTGGTTGTTTGCACCAAAACAATCATCCTTAATAAGTTTGAAGATTACTAAAATAACGTTTTGTCACTTGAATTTTTGACATGCCTGACAGTTTCCCAGTTCACTTTGGCACCACTCTAGAGTTGCCAGACAAACTTATTTTTAGCTTTTAAAAAAAATAATCATCCTCAATGTGTTTGAAGAGTACTAGAATGAAGTTTCTTCACTGGAATTTTTGACATATTTGACAGTTTCCCAGTCATCTTTAGCACAACTGAGGAGCTGCCAGACAAACTTATTTTTAGTGTTACACACCAAAACAATCATCCTCAATGGGTTTGAAGAGTATTGAAATGAAGAGTTTTCACTCAAATTTTTGACATGTTTGAGAGTTTCCCAGTTAACTTTAGCGCCACTAAGGAGCTGCCAAACAAACTTATTTTTAGTTTTTGCACCAAAACAATCATCCTGAATGGGTTTGAAGAGTACTGAATTGACTTTTTCTTCACACGAATTTTTGACATAATTGACAGTTTCCCAGTTAACTTTAGCACCACTCTGGAGCTGCCAGACAAACTTATTGTTAGTTTTTAGCACCAAAACAATCATCCTCAATGGGTTTGAAGAGAACTAACATAACGTTTTGTCACCCGAATTTTTACATGTTTGACAGTTTCCCAGTTCACTTTGGCACCACTCTGGAGCTGCCGGACAAACTTATTGTTAGTTTTTAGCACCAAAACCATCATCCTTAATGGGTTTGAAGAATACTGAAATGACGTTTTTTCAATAGAATTTTTTACATGTTTGACAGTTTCCCAGTTAACTTTTGCACCACTCAGGAGCTGCCAGTCAGATTCTTTGTGGGTTTTTTGCACCAAAACAATCATCCTGTATGAGTTTGTAGAGTACTAAAATGTCGTTTTGTCACTCGAATTTTTGACATGTTTGACAGCTTCCCGGTCAACTTTGCCACCACTCTGGAGCTACCAAACAATCTGATTATTAGTATTTAGCACCAAAACAATCATCCGCAATGGGTTTGAAGAGTAGTAAAATGACGTTTTTTCACTCGAATTTTTGACATATTTGATAGTTTCCCAGTTAACTTTGGCACCACTAAGGAGCTGCCAGACAGACTTGTTGTTAGTCTTTAGCACCAAAACAGTTATCCTCAATGGGTTTGAAGTGTACTGAGATGACATTTCTTCACTCGAATTTTTGACAAGTTTGACAGTTTCGCAGTTAACTTTAGCACCACTCAGGAGCTGCCAGACAAACTTATTTTTAGTTTTTAGCA
>NW_022877104.1:0-1398 GCF_010883055.1 Belonocnema kinseyi
GGACGTATTGTCAACGGCTGCGCTATTAAATTAGATTAGCTGCACAATTCTTCTATTTCTGAACAAATAAAATAAAATCTCAAATATCCTGGAAAAAACGTCAGAAATATATCAGGCGATTTGTACTGGAGCAAATGCAGGTTCCTGTGAACAAAAAAACGACTAAGTCATTTGCATGACAAACTATCAGTATAAAATGAGCTCAACTTCAGTGTACAATTTGATATGTTTAAGGGGATGCTTTTGAGATGAAACTTCTTGCAAGTGTTCCTCCATTTTCATACAATACATTTTCCAATTTGTAGGTCAGAATAATAATATTTAGGGCCTCTTTTAAAGCTTTAAACAAGAAAATTTCAAAATTTAAGCTATGATATCGGAAGCAGCGGTGATTATGAGTCCTAATAGCAGCAATGGGAGCGGGGGCAAGAACGGTTACCTCTTTCGATGGTATTGAACCCTTCGAAATTTTTTTGCTCACTTTTCCCGACAATAGACTTGGCCTTCGGGTGTCCGTGACGTCACTGCAATGCAGGTTCTCAATGAGGAAAATTTCAAAAATAAAAATAAAATTATAAAATAAAATTAATGCAATGCACATTAAGCTATCTTTTTATTTTATGAAAAATATATCCTGCTTGATAATTTGAATAAGAGTAATTACAAACATATCCTGAAGAACCTATAAAAAACCATAATTACAAAAATGAATTTTTTATTTTCAAACGTAGTGAATAAGACATTTAAGAATAAATATAACATAATTTTGAAATGTCTATAACTCGGATTAATTTGTACTTTATTCCCTAAGCACTAAAAAATTGTCATGGAATTTACTTTACATGTAGAGGTTAAAAACTCTTCATCTTTTTACATTCTCATTTAGAGGTTAAATCTACTATGTCAAGATTCTTTTTGGTAATGTTAACAACATTCTATTGAAGGAGACTGGGAAAATATGGCGCTCCCGCAAAACACGTTTTTTATTATTGCTTGCGATGAGCATGATAACTTCTGGAACAATTGTCTGCAATTCAAAATTTTATACAAAAAATATTTGAATTCAGCGAAATGAAAAGGATTTTCAAGCAAATAATTTGAATCCTTAAAAACACAGATTAATTTGCAACTCAATAGTTGCGGTTTTTAATCGTAATAATACAAAAAATTTCACTTTATCGAAAATGCCCGGACTCTCTTATGTTTTCCCTGACATTCCCTGATTTTCCAGAACCATCAGACCTGTAGCAACTCTAATACTTGTAGTTTTGGATTTTGAATTGCAGACAATCGTTTCCGGAGTTATCGCATGCTCATCGCAAGCAATAATAAAAAACGTATTTTGCGGGAGCGCCATATTTTCCCAGTCTCCTTCAATAGAATGTTGTTAACATTACC
>NW_022877105.1:0-1242 GCF_010883055.1 Belonocnema kinseyi
ATTCAAGATATAAAAAAATAAAATAAACGGAATTGTTGAATTTTCGACCAAATAGTTGAATTTTTTATTTATAGAGATTTTTTATACAAAAAAATAAAAAAAAACCGAATTGTTGAATTTTCAACCCAATAGTTGAATTTTTTATTAATAGAGGTTTTCTATTTAAGAAAGAAAAAATAATTAACGAAATTGTTGAATTTTCAACCAAATAGTTGAATTTTTTATTAAGAGAGATTTTTCATTCAAGAAAGAAATAAAAAAAAAAATAAACGGAATTGTTGATTTTTAACAAAAAAGTTGAATTTTTTATTGATAGAGATTTTTTATTTTTAAAAAATATAGAATAAAAAAACGGAATTGTGGAATTTTTAACAAAAATTTTAATAATTATATTAATAAAGACTTTTTATTCAAGATATAAAAAAAATAAACGGAATTGTTGAATTTTAAACCAAATAGTTGAATTATTTATTTATAGAGATTTTTTATACAAAAAAATAAAAAAACGAAATTGTTGAATTTTCGACCAAATTGTTGAATTTTTTATTTATAGAGATTTTTTATACAAAAAAATAAAAAAACCGAATTGTTGAATTTTCAACCAAATAGTTCAATTTTTTATTAATAGACTTTTCATTTATGAAATAAATAAAAATAAACGGAATTGTTGAATTTTCAAACAAATAGTTGATATTTTTATTAAGATAGATTTTTCAGACAAGAAAGAAAGAAAAAAAAATAAACGGAATTGTTGAATTTTTAATAAAAAACATTATTTTTTTACTAATAGATATTTTTTATAAAATAAAAAAATAATAAAAATAAACAAACGGAATTGTTGAATTTTCAACCCAATAGTTGAATTTTTTTATTAATACAGATTTTCTATTTAAGAAAGAAAAATAATTAACGAAATTGTTGAATTTATAATAAAAAACATTAATTTTTTATTAATAGAGATTTTTTATCAAATAAAAAAATAATTAAAATAAAAAACGGAATTGTTGAATTTTCAAGCCAACCGTTGAATTTTTTATTAAGAGAGATTTTTCATTCAAGAAAGAAATAAAAAAAAATAAACGGAATTGTTGATTTTTAACAAAAAAGTTGAATTTTTTATTGATAGACATTTTTTATTTTAAAAAAATATAGAATAAAAAAACGGAATTGTTGAATTTTTAACAAAAAATTTTAATAATTTTATTAATAAAGATTTTTTATTCAAGAAAGAAAAAAATAAAC
>NW_022877106.1:0-1051 GCF_010883055.1 Belonocnema kinseyi
ACGTTGTAAAATAGTATAAAACACCTAAAAACTAAACCTTACACGAAAGTTAAAAAAATTTTATTATTGAGAAATTGTCAACATCCACCATTAAATTTATGAGTTCCGTCGTTAGCTATTTTTAATGTCAATAACAAATTACATTTCCTGTCATTGTAAAAAGTTTTTAAGTAGTCTACAACCGAAAAAACAAAATATCCCCCGAAGAAAAATTATAATCGATTTAAATTATTTATTTAAAAAGTATTTTATTGATATTCCTGCTAAAAGTTCGTGTATTTTATATTTACATAACGACCCATAAGAATAAGTAATTAAAAAATAGAACTAAAAATTTGGTACTTTAACTTTTCTGAACTATTGCTTATGAGGATGGCTTTTTTGACGAGTTTCAACTTGTCAGTTTAGCGTAGTGGGTAGCACTCCCGACTGCTAGACTTTAAATTTAGACATGGATATGTAGGTTCGATATCCCGTAGCGTTAGTATTTTTATTTGTGATATAATGTTTAAAAATGTAATATATGTATTTACTCTAAACAGGAATATTAATATTTAATGCTATGCTCCATGGCCGGACGCTGGCCAGTGCAGCGTGACGATGCTGGCCAGATTCCGACCAGAACTCCCGGCCACAGCTCGACATAAAGCTGGGCTCTCCAGCCGTAGAATGGCCAGCCCCCGACTTAAATTTCCACCCGGGTATTAGTATTTTCTTTAAAATGTTACAAAGATTACATTTTTTATTGAACCATTTTAAAGTTATAACATAAAAAAAACTTTACTTCAAACCTGAATATTTCGGAATTTATGCATAATAGAGAAAATCTCCAAAGAAAACAAATTATTTTTACATGCAGAATAAGCATTTGCAAAAAAAAATTCCGAAACATTTTTTTTCGTATTCTACCATTTTTTAAATAATATTTTCTAGTATTTATGCATAATAGAATATATATAATTGTCATCTTGTTTTGACAAAACCATTTGCATTTGACAGGTATTGGCTGCAAGTTTATAACCACGTTGAAATTGTTTAAATACATGGATTT
>NW_022877107.1:0-1068 GCF_010883055.1 Belonocnema kinseyi
AACACAATTAAACTGATTGTGTTGTCCCGTTGTGTTTGCGGTACCGTTTGAATCAGCTTGGGCTTAACCTGCAAAGAGGTCAAACCTATCCTAACAAAAAAACCTGACCTGACCTAACCTAACTTCACGTAACACAATTAAACTCATTGTGTTGTCCCGTTCTGTTTGCGGTACCGTTTCATTCAGCTTCGGCTTAACCTACATAGAGGTTTAACCTATCCTAACCTAACAAAACCTGACCTAACATAACCTAGCCGAATGAAATTCAACCACACGTGTAGCTATGTAAGCGTACGGTTCTCAGTCCTAAATGTGTGCTATATTTAATAGGTTAACTCGATCTTAACCTAAAAATTAATCTAACTTAACAGAACCTAACGAAATTTTGCTTAACGCATCACAACTTAACTTAAGTGTTCCCGTTGTAAAACAATAAAATTCATTTCATTGTACTACAGGTAGTTAAAAATTTAGACGCACATAACTCATATGAAGAAACTTGAACTGCCAGTAGAATTGACCCCATTTCAATTAACCTGACAATGTTTGTATCAATTAAAATGTAGAACTGTAACTTAAACATGCAAATGAATAAGAGTTTTATTCAAAATTTTTTCTCTCTGCTTTTCTTAGACTTAAGGGATATATTTATACTATCTTTCGTGTTTACATTTTATCTTGATTTTTATCGTAATTAAATTGATTTATAGTCCTACTTCAGTCTATTTTCTGCCTGCTATAACGTGTCCTTTTTTATACGAAGGAACGATGCAAAGGGTTACGCTTACGTTTAAGACCTACATTCATTTCCCTTTCCAACATCCAGCAAAAATCAGCCATCATGACCTCGTCCCATCTACCCTGATATCGTTGTTCCATCACTTTTATGTCTTGATGAAAACGTTCCCCTTGTTCTTCGCTGAAATCACCAACATTTTCTGGTAACTTATCCAGATGGGACTCTAGAAAGTGAAGTTTTAAATTCATCAAGCAGCCCAACTTTTTGTAGTTTCTTATCATTTTCGCAACAATATTCTCGTAGTCTGGACTTTTTTTGTTACCGAGGAA
>NW_022877108.1:0-1024 GCF_010883055.1 Belonocnema kinseyi
CGGAACACCCCGTTTTCAACCCCCAAAATATTGAAAAATCGAAAAAAAATTCCAAAAAATTCCCTAAAATCCAGACCTAAAATTTTATGCTTTAGAATGGTTTCATCTGATGTCCAAAGACACTACAAAAAGTTTCATTCCCCTATTTCATTCGGAACACCCCGTTTTCAACCCCCAAAATATTGAAAAATCGAACAAAAATTCCAAAAAATTCCCTAAAATCCTGACCTAAAATTTTATGCTGTAGAATGGTTCCATCTGATATCAAAAGACACTAAAAAAAGTTACATTTCCCTAATTCATCCGGAACACCCCGTTTTCAACCCCCAAAATATTGAAAAATCGAAAAAAAAAATCCAACAAATTCCCTAAAATCCAGACCTAAAATTTTATGGTGTAGAATGGTTCCATCTGATGTCCAAAGACACCAAAAAAAGTTTCATTCCCATATTTCATCCGGAACACCCCGTTTTCAACCCTCAAAATATTGAAAATTCGAAAAAAAATTCCAAGAAATTCCCTAAAATCCAGACTTAAAATTTTATGCTTCAGAATGGTTCCATCTGATGTCCAAAGACACTAAAAAAAGTTTCATTCCCCTATTTCATCCGGAACACCCCGTTTTCAACCCCCAAAATATTGAAAAATCGAAAAAAAATTCCAAAAAGTTCCCTAAAATCCAGACCTAAAATTTTATGCTTCAGAATGGTTCCATCTGATGTCCAAAGACAATAAAAAAAGTTTTATTCCCCTATTTCATCCGGAACACCCCGTTTTCAACCCCCAAAATATTGAAAAATCGAAAAAAAATCCAACAAATTCCCTAAAATCCAGACCTAAAATTTTATGGTGTAGAATGGATCCATCTGATGTCCAAAGACACTAAAAAAAGTTTCATTCCCCTATTTCATCCGGAACACCTCGTTTTCAACCCTCAAAATATTGAAAAATCGAAAAAAAATTCCAAAAAATTCCCTAAAATCCAGACCTAAAATTTTATGCTGTAGAATGGTTCCATCTGATA
>NW_022877109.1:0-1238 GCF_010883055.1 Belonocnema kinseyi
AGCCCGACAAATAGAAAAGTATATCAATCAACATTAAATAAACAAAAGTGCAAGTATTGCATTATTTTTCGAGTTTTTTGGTAGAAGAAAACACTTTTTTACAGAAATCTACGGAAAGATGAATTGATTAATAATCACTTTTATTACATTGATATTAGAACTATAGTTTCGAATATAATTTAATTGCGAGAGAAGCCCGCCAAATAGAGCAGTGTATCGATCAACATTAAATAAACAAAAGTGCAAATTTTGCATTATTTTTCGAGTTTTTTGTAGAAGAAAACACTTTTTTACCGAAATCTACGGAAAGATAAATTGATTAATAATCCCTTTAATTTTATTGATATTAAAACTGTAGTTTCGAATATAATTTAATTTCGAGAGAAGCCCGCCAAATAGAAAAGAATATCAATCAACATTAAGTAAACAAAAGTGCAAATTTTGCATTATTTTTCGAGTGTTTTGGTATAAGAAAACACTTTTTTACCGAAATCTACGGAAAGATGAATTGATTAATGATCACTTTTCTTATATTGATATTAAAACTATAGTTTCGAATATAATTTAATTGCGAGAGAAGCCCGACAAATAGAAAAGTATATCAATCAACATTAAATAAACAAAAGAGCAAGTATTGCATTATTTTTCGAGTTTTTTGGTAGAAAACAACAAATTTTACCGAAATCTTCGAAAGATAAATTGATTAATAATCACTTTTATTTTATTGATATTAAAACTGTAGTTTCTAATATAATTTAATTTCGAGAGAAGCCCGTCAAATAGAAAAGTATATCAATCAGCATTAAATAAACAAAAGTGCAAATTATGTATTATTACTCGAGTGTTTTGGTAGAAAACAACACTTTTTTTACCGAAATCTACGGAAAGATAATTTGATTAATAATAACTTTTATTTTATTGATATTAAAACTGTAGTTGCGAATATAATTTGATTTCGAGAGAAGCCCTCCAAATAGAAAAGTATATCAATTAACATTAAATAAACAAGAGTGCAAATATTGAATTATTTTTCGAGTGTTTTGGTAAAAAAAAACAACACTTTTTTACCGAAATCTACGGAAAGATAAATTGATTAATAATCACTTTTATTTTATTGATATTATAACTGTAGTTTGGAATATAATTTAATTTCGAGAGAAGCCCGCCAAATAGAAAAGTATATCAATCGGCATTAAATAAACAAAAGTGCAAATTTTGCATTATTTTTCGAGTGTTTT
>NW_022877110.1:0-2003 GCF_010883055.1 Belonocnema kinseyi
AAGTCCCGTGAAATTAATTAATTAGTTGGTTCTTAAAATGAAGGTAAAGTTTGTTAAACTACTATTTGAAACAAAAATAAAAAAATTCAGAGAATTTTCAAAATTTCAACAAACAAAAAATAGTCAAATTTTAGAAATTTTTGTTCAAGTATCTTACAGATGACTAGAAGACTTTTAAATTATTTGCATATACTTCTCAAATTTGATGAACATTTGAAAAGTTATATACTTTCGAACACGATGAAAATAATTAGAAAAATAAAAAAATATATTTTTCTGGCAGCTTAGAAAATTTCATTTAAATTGTTTACTAGAAATCAAATGTATTTAGAAACTATCTTAGTTATATTTTTAATCCAACAAATATTGAGAAAGTTATTTTTTTTTAACCTTGGAATAAAAAAAATGTTTGTGAGCTTTAGAAATTTTTGTCAAATTTCCTGGTACAAGTAAAAAGTATTTGCATTTTATCTAAATAACATTGTCAGTTTTTATCTAAACTAAAAAGTGAAACGCTTTTCAACTTTTGTAAAATGTTTAAAAAAGGAAAAAAATGGGTTTAATAGGCATTATTTTTAGTAGATTTGAAAAATATTTGCAAATTATCTTGCTGAAGTTTTTTAATTGGACACAAATTATCGGACACAAAGCGCGATTTGTAATAAGAATGTAATCGTCAAAGCCGTAGATACTCTGCTACCTCCTTTAAGAACAAATGGAAAAATATTCAGTTTCAATTTATGACTCTTATTCTTTGAAAGTACAAATCACAGTTTTTGATTCAAATTATAATATTTATGATATATGAAAGAATGTAATACAAGAACAAAAATGTGCCGACCTAGCGGGCGGATGACATTCTCATCCTAATAAGAAATTTTTGGTTTTATATAATATTTGAATTTTTTAAATTTAACACTAGAGTTTTTTTAAATTAAATTTTTTCAATTTTTACTTTTAAAAATTTGACACACTTTTTTAAGGCTTAAATTGAAAGAATAAGTTCGTAAATCAGCTGTTTTGGATACAAATTAAAAAAGTGACCAATTTATCCTTAATTTTTTTTTTTGATTAAAGAAAAATGATCAGAGTTGTGGCATTTTCAAAACTGAATAAAATAAAATTCCGCGCCCTGAAAAGATCTACAAATTTGTTATTAATCACTTTTTGATAGAGCACGCAGTTTTTGTTTTTAGTATTATAAACAACACTAAAAATAAAAAAATTTAAGTTTTGGACAATGACACAACCTATGAAAAAATAAAATAGACAAAACTTGCTTTTCGAAGAAATATATAAAATTCATGAAAATTGTTCAGAAATAATTTTTGATAGGACACGTAGTTTTTTTTTTTTTTATCGTTAAAAATAAGATTATAAGATGAAAAAATTAATTTGGTTGAAAAACGACACAAGAGACGAACTAATTTTAAACATAAAAGTCTTTTAGCCAAAAAATATCAATAGGTTTGTTATAAACTCTGGGTATAAATACATATGAAAAGTAACAAAATAAAATTGGTCGAAAAAGGACACAAGATACAATAATATTTAATTCAACAACATTCCGCCTTAATTATATCCACGTTGAATATAAAAAAATTGAATTTATGAAAAAACGACACAAGTCGCAAAAAAATGTTTAATAATAATTTTTCAAAATAGAAAATTATTGTAAATTTTGTAGGGAGTCTAAATAGTTTTTTTTATATTTTGAAAACTTTCAATATGCTTGAAAAGCTTCCAAATTTTTTGTCCAAAATCTTAAAAAATCTACATTGTGTTAAAAAATTTTTGACATACTTTAAAGTTTCAACTTATTTTTAAACTTGTTTCACTTGTTTCACGATTGCAAAAATTAACAATAACGTTTAGCATTTAAAAAAAAAGTGAAAATCAATCTTATTTTAAATTGTATTATATGTATTATGATATAATATTCTTGATAATTTAAGTGATTGGATAGATGTTTTTTCTAAAAACTTGTAAAATTTCCGGTCAAA
>NW_022877111.1:0-1609 GCF_010883055.1 Belonocnema kinseyi
AATACGCCAATTAGCACAAATGGTAAATTCCGACAGTGCCTACAAGTGTGCCTACTGGCCGCTAAATGGCAATACCGGTTTCATATGTATACACCTGGTAGTACTCGGGCCTCTGACTCGCTATGAAACTGCAGGTAGTCTAGAGTGTTATTTTTTCGACGATACTTCACAAATTTTAAACCCAGTATCGAGATACAGTGAAGTCGGTTTAAAGAAATTAAAAATAATCAAATATTAAGGAATTCAATTTCAATCTTCTGTATTCGGTTCATTACATAACGACAAGACGATTAAAAAAAGATAGAAGAAAATCGGTTAATCCGTTCTATTTCTGGATATACCTTTCTTCTCTCTTCTCCGATTGCTCGACGAAAAATACTGAAAAAAAGATGCTGCGCCCAGAAGTGGAAGCTGTTGAATCGGAAAAGTATGGAATTTCTATTTATCTTATTTTCATTTTCTTATAAATTTAATTTATTTATTTATTCATTTCATTTCATCATTATTTTCATTTCATGATGACAATTTTCAATTTAAAACACTGCAATCAAGGACAATCATAATTTTCCTATCTTTTTTCTGGAATCTTTATTTGTTTCAACTACAACTGCTTGCTTCAAATGAATGTGCTCTTGGTCAGAATTGATTAAATTTTTTGCTTCAAGATTCATATTTTATGGTTCAATTTCATTGATTTTCATTCGAAAAATTAAAATATTATTCACAGAAAGCGGAGGAGCCTACTTTTTCGAGATAGGGACTTAGCCATAAAATTAAAAACTTAAATGGCACAATGTGTACGGTTTATACTATGTTAAAATTTAATAACAATTATTAATATATTTCAAATCGATTTACAAGACGGAGTGTTCGTGAAATAAATGCATACTAATAAATTTTATTTCACCCCCCCCCCCCCCCCCCCCCCCCCCCCCCCCCCCCCCCACAGAGCCCCAAATATGACCCAAAAATAAAAAAACTACATTTTAACGTTCATTATTGTTAATTTTTATCAAATATCCGTCGTCTTTTTCATACAAATAATTACTGGTGGACAATTTGAATATTTCCCATTACTCTTTAAACAATTTTCAATTGTTTACAGAAATGTAAATTATTAAATCAATAATTTAATCCCCAAAAACGTAACAAATAATCGTATTTTCTGATTAAAATGTAATGGTTTGTCATTGTTTGGACTAGTACATTTTTTGAAAAACATATCACTTAAACAATTTTTTATTGTCTATTTTCCAAATCTCTGAACATTGAGCTAGAGATGTCCAAATTTTCTAAATTGGTATCCAATACTACGTTTTGTTAAATAATTACATTATTTTGATACATTTCTTTTAATGTTTAATAAATTTCTATTCGTTTAAACAATCCTAATTTACTCAATCAGTTTGTTTACAATAGCTAAATAGTGCATTACACGACTGTATAGTGTATACAAAGAATAGGTGAACCACCTGTGGGATTTATAATAAGGATTTCAAGATTAGTATAAAGATTTCTGTTTATTCAGATAACATAAACGATTAGAAAATAATAAGATGAGAAACAGAATAAATGAGTGAACACGTCTTAATCGTCTTAGTATCGTCGC
>NW_022877112.1:0-1057 GCF_010883055.1 Belonocnema kinseyi
AAGAAAGAGAGGGAAGAAAGAAAATTGAACTTAGTGATAAAGGGTATAAGATTAGAGGGGAAGGAGCTGAAGGAAGGGGTGGACGAAGTACTAAAAAGGATTAAAACTAAGGTAGAGATAGAGGAAATGCGAAATATAGGAAGGGAAGTGAGAAGAGGGGAGATAATGGTACTGGTGAAACTAAAGAAATGGGAACATAAGAGGGAGGTGATGACAAAGAAGAGGCTATTATATGGTAGTCCGGAGAGAATAGCGGATGATTTGACATGGGTAGAAAGGAAGATGCAGTATAAATTAAGGAAAATAGCGGAAGAGGAAAGAAAAAAGGGAAAGAGAACATGGGTTAAGTATGGGAGAATTCAGATAGATGGAGTATGGTGGGATTGGGATGAAGAAAGGGAAGAGATAGTAAGAAATGAGGTGCAGGGAAACTAGAAGAGGAAGGAACGGGGGATAAGAAAATAAGAAATAGTAAGAAGGAAAAAAAGTTGAGAAACGAAAGTAGGGAAGAATGGAAGATTTGTTACTGGAATATAGTAGGATTAGAGAGAAAGGATAAGGAGTTTATGAGAAATTTGACACAATGGGATCTAGTCATAATGATGGAGACGTGGTTAGATGAAAAGGGATAGGAAAGAGTAAGGGGAAGCTTACCAAGTGGTTACAAATGGCAAGTGCAAAATGCAAAAAGGAAGAATAAAAAGGGCAGGGCAATGGGAGGAATGGTGATGGGAGTAAGGAATGAATGTATAACAGGGAAAGATAAAAAAGACAGGAATGAACAAAAAGAAGGAGTAATAGTAGAAGAGGCTATGATGGCAGGAGAGAAATGGAAGGTAGTGGGGATTTATGTGAACGGTGATATGCAGGAAAAAGCAGAGGAGATTAAAGAAATGATTGAAGAAACTAAAGGAAAGATTAGGATGATAATAGGTGGTGATTTCAATGCGAGAATAGGAGACAGAGGAGGAAGGGAATGGGGAGAAGAGAAAGGAAGAAAATCCAAAGATAAGGTACTAAATGGGGAGGGCAAAAAGTTGTTAAAGAGCTTGGAGGA
>NW_022877113.1:0-3060 GCF_010883055.1 Belonocnema kinseyi
TTCAAAAGGTCGATTTCATGAAAAATTGACATTTTTTGTTTTAAGGGTAGTTTTCAGGTACTCGTGAGGGTGTGTTCGGGGTGTCAAATCCATATGTCTGATAGATGAAATTCTTCGTTGGATAATTCTCTCCAGGCCCCTATACTTTTTCGTCACATTTTTTAAAACCCTAAACAATTATTCTAAAAAAAATTATTTTTAAGCTTGAGGAAAATATTTCCATTTTCAATTGTAACTAACTTTATAAGATTTCTCTAGGGGAACTTTCGAATAAATATAATTCCTGAATAACAGGTAAGCAAATACAGAGTGATTCGAAAAGTATCTTTCAAAGAATAAAATTTTATATATTTATTTATTTATTATATTTATTTTTTAACTTGAAATAACTTCTGTGCATACTTCTTTATTGTGTCAAATTGGAAGTCAGAAAAACCGAACAATTCCGGCCCTACTGGCGTTTGGCACCAAACATTAGACTATGATAGAACTATGCCTTTAAAATGAAATAATTCTCAACCAAACGAAAAAGTTATTTTGTATTTGTATCATCATCTTTTTATTCTCAATGCCACTCAAAAATAAACGATTCTAGTACTGCAGATGAGTTGCTAGACTGAGAGAAGACGATTTTGATTAGAAGAAGTCAACCAATTCCGAGTAAATCATTCAGGAATTTGGAAGTTCAAATTCCATGGGTTTTGAAAATCGTATTTGGATAAAGACTACAAATCAATTTTGTAATTTAAAAAAATAATAAAAACTTGTTCCTGAGATACAGGGAAGCCGAATAGAAATAAACAAGCGTTCAGCAAAAAAATTAATTCATTCCGGGAAAACAAAGATTTTGTGTCGCGGTCTCGTACTGTAACATATGAGCTGTCCCTGAAAGATATATAAAGAGAAGAAAGGTATACGTTTATAAGTAAGTGAATAATAATAATTTAAAAAAATATCATTTCTGATTGAACGGCAAAAAGTTACGCAAAAAAAAACTCTTATAAAAGTGACTTTTGTAGAAAATGAAGATTTAAGAATTTTGGTTGGAATTTGATTGATTCAAGAGATTTTTCTTTGCGAAAAGAAGGGGTTTTATTATTGCAATTTATTCAATAAAATTTAGAAAGAAAAATATGGTCAGAAAAAGGAATCCAAAAAAAGGTAAGAGGTTAGGAAATTAAAACAAAAAACAAATAAAAACGAAGGAGATAGGCTAAAAGTACAGTTAGTTATTCGGTTGTGAATCACCAACAGTCTTATTTTACTATATTGAAAACGAGATTTCGAAGAAATTGTTTGAACAAAATATGTGTTATACTGTTTGAGAATTTTTTATGCAAAAAGCCCGGTTTCGGAAAAATGTTGGTTATCTACGTCTGCGCTGCAATTATTGAAATGTACATAATTTTTAAAATTTATAATCATATAAATTATAAATCAAACTGTTTAAAATTTAACAATTTAAAATACAACCCGTTTCAACATAAGAGGATTACAAATCATATATAGTTAGCGTTAAAATAAAATAACAAGAAAATTTCTGCTTTAAAATTTCTTGAAGGGCCTAAAATTCAAAATACAAGTGTCGAAAATTGAATAATTGTACAGTTCTGCGATTGTTCAATTTTGAATATAAAAGCCTAATTCTACTTCGGACCTTACAAATTTTTTTTTACATTTTTTGAAAGTATATGTACGTATGTAAGAATGTCATACTACAATTTTAAAACTATCGGAGCATTCTAACTATACTTTTCCATCCTTGGAACATATCTACGTGAGCGAGCTAATCCGGCGCGCAACGGACATCACTAAACCGATTCTTATTCAATTTTGAACACACATTTTGAACACTTATATCAACCCATGGAACTAAAATTATACAAAAATTTTCATTTTAACTGCATTTTTTTGGCCAAAAACAGTGAAAAAAAATGACGAATTTTTTTTTATTTGGCCATTTTGTTATTTTCCCATGTTTATTAAAAATTATAGTTCCATGGGTCGCTGCAGTTTTACTGAATCTAAAACTATCTGATTATTCTCTTTCAGGTAAATCGTTATCGACATTTAATTAACATCGCACACCTTCCTACTTTTCGAGGATTTGACTTTAACTGCAGTTTTAGAGCATAAGAAGTCTATAAAATAAATTAAAACATTTTTTAAATAGATTTAAAATGTGTATTTATTGTGCTCTACAAGCACTACAGTAATATATTTAATTTTACTACAAAAAATTAACAAAAATAGTTTTTTAAGCGTTCAAAGTAGAATACTGCTTTAAACGTTTACTTTATTAAAACTGAGTACATTGCGCGTACCTGTTCGATATCTAAACACTAGATGTAAACGAGCCCACACTCTGCTGAGTGGAGGAAAGGCATGATATTCCCTACAATACCCCCCTCCCTCCCCAGCGTAAAAGACATCTTTGAAAAAACCAAACAAAAGGTTAATACAATTTGTTCTTATATCTAAAATATAATTTTGATTAGAGACATAATAAGGTGATAAACCTCGAAGTAGAAGTTGATACACATAATAAAAAGGAAACGCGGAGAGTACAGAATAATCAACATACCATATTGCGTGGGGATACGCAATCATTCATATTGTACACACACATATTTACCCGCTCCTACCAAGGTCAATGAAAAGAGTTGTTGATAGAAAAAAAAATCAAAAAGATGAACAAAATTATTTCATACGAAATAGAGTAGTAAAGGCTACAATATTATCTGTAAGAAAAATTTACACTGAGAAAGTACGAGGGTAGTTCAATAAGTCCTTAGAATGACCAACAAATGGCGCGCGAATCGCTCCAAATCATCTGTTTTCAGTCAGCACCACTCCCGACTAGATATATGGTGCAGTCACAGTCCACATCTTCTGAGTTTACGTGTTTTTATAAGCAATTAAAAAAAAAATTGTTCGTTAAGAAAAATGGAGAAAAATGAGTTCAGAGCGGTAAACAAACATTTTCATTTAAAGGGTTTAACTCCATATGAGATAAAAAATGAATTGGACTCAGTTCATGGCACATCTGCCCCTGCCTTA
>NW_022877114.1:0-1293 GCF_010883055.1 Belonocnema kinseyi
AATTAATTAATAGTGAAATAATAATAATAAGAATAATAAAAGCATAAAGGTTCTGAGTTTATTACGAGCCTTAAAATTTTAAACTTTCAAATTTCTGTGGGTTTTAATAATGTTTCAGGATACTTTCTATTTCAGGGAAAGGAGGGAAATTTTTCTTTGGAAAAAGGAGATTTTTTTCTATTTATGTTTGTTTTATTGGAAGCACAACAATTTTTTGCATACAAGTGAATAAACTTTGATATAAAAAAAGTTAGTAAATTCCAAAGAAATTACTACGAATTTTGAAATCAAAATTCTATCTGATTTCATATTCGCCTTTGGACAGTGATTAAAACAATAATTTTTCATTTTTCCCAAAAATAAAAAGTTGCATCCGAAATCTGGAGATGCTGAATAAAAACAAAAAAGAATTATTTGTTCGGGAATACCAAAATTAAAGAAGGCGATATCGCATTTTTAGTGTGCAATAAATGATAATAATAGATATTATGCTTTCACGATGATTCATTTTGACAAAAAGAGATATTTCGGGTTTCACTCGCGTAAAAAACTACGAATTGTTTGCCGACGTTTCGTGAACATTGCAGTTCACATATTCAGGGCTGACCTGAAACTGAGGAATCAGGTTATGATGTTCTTAGGTATACTTTCTACGATGCCTGTGATTGGCCAGAGCGTCCCACCGTGGGGACTGGTCGAACTTGATTGGCCAATCAAGTCTTTTTTAAAAAATCCGGGAGAACGGAAAGCCAAATCGGATTGGTATTATATCCATTGTCCCTATTGATGTTATTAGGGTGTGTTAAGATTTCGATTGCTTCTCTATGTTTTCTTGGAAATTTGTTGTGTACTTTTGCACACATGTTATGACCTGTTTCGATATGATGTTCAGCTAGTGCTGATTGTGTGAAGTGTTTTAGCCTGACTTTACTGTCATGTTCCTTCATACGTTGGCTCACCGCTCTCCCGGTTTCTCCAATATAGACTTTGCCACAAGAACAAGGGATTTTATATACTCCTGGATCACTGAAGGGTGCCTTTTTATCTTTAGGGTTATTTAGTAGTTGTCCTATTTTCGCAGGTGGTTTAAATATGGTTTGGATGTTGCGTTTGTTGAGAATTCTTCCTATTTGTTCTGTGACAACTTGGATGTAGGGTAGAGTGGTGGTCATTTTACTCTCTCTTTCTTTGGTAGGTTGTGTTGACTTGCTTTTTTGAGTGTGTTTTCTTATTGATTTATCAATTTGTTTGTTTGTGTAATCGTTCTGTATTAGCATTTGTTTAACGTTTTGT
>NW_022877115.1:0-2716 GCF_010883055.1 Belonocnema kinseyi
AATAATCATAGTAGTTATAATAATGTGTAGAATTATTAATTATTATAGTAAATAAATTTAAACAAATAATCACATACACATTTATTGTTGAGTCACATTTTGTTCCATCGAAATTCGACTTTCTTAACAACGAACAAAACATGCTCTTTATTTAGCTTCGAGTATATCTTCTAAATACCTTTGTGCTGACCTTGCATTTCAGTACTCTTGTCGCAGCTTTAACCTCGACATTCGTGAACGCCTGAGCTGTATTTCTCTCATTTATTTATAACAACATGCGCAAGTTGTTCGACATGTTATGTCAAAGTTCCCAACTATTTTCATTGCTTTCGAAAAGTTTTTATTATAAGAATAGAAAGACAATCAGAGAATACCCGGGGAGCCAAATTTTATTCCTATAATATTAGCACTAATCTTAAACAGAAATGTAGGTTGTTAATAACTAATCCATAGATTATGCACCAAGTATAAAAGAGCAAAATAGATTATCCCGTATCTTACGTGTTAATTCGAAGTGCAAAAAATTAATGAAGACTTTCCTGGACTAGTATTCTGTTATTAACTTATTCGTAAAAAACCTCTCCTATTGATGAGGGTACCAAACCCAATTTAATCAACTCCGCCGTACTACGGTCACTAAGGGAAAGAAATGTGGCGTATTTGCATAAATCTAAACATTACTCAAAAATGGCGATCCTTAAAATAATGCCAAATTACTATATAGTAATAAATTACAGCATTTTTGAAATAGGAAAATAAAAAAACAACAAAAAATTTCATCGTTCAAAATAGGATGCAACAACCTCATTCGTTTGCCAGCTGATATTTTGAGATCTGCAATGTTCTGAAATGTCCAGGCATCCACCGGATTTGACTGGAGTGTCCCTGACCACCGCTAGCTCTGGTAGTATTAGAGCTGCATAACCCAGTTCCATATATTATATAAAATTCTGCAATACTTAGCGTTTTCCTTTCGATCAAATGTTTGGTCCTATTTCTCATTTTCTTTTCAGTGGGTGCTAGAAGCGAAACAGCGCAGCGGTTACGAGGCCTTATTAGGAAAATTAAAATATTGAAATCGAGGACTAGAAGAACGGCTAAATTCGCGTAAAAACTAAGTCGAGAGTCTCACATTGTAGCCCAGCAGTGGGCGATTTTCAGAAGTCAATGTAGGAACATTGATATTCCGAACACTCCGAATTCAAGGAGCTTGCGAATCGCGAGAATAATTCTAGCTAGAAAATGAAAAATAATACAACTCCGGACAGCCGTAATTATAATCCTACGACCTTTATATAGTTGATGGCCCGTTACGAAATTATGTGGTCACTAACGTCCAAATTATTTAGGCTCATGTCGAATATGGTTACAATAATTATTGAGCAGTCGCGGACTGTTAAGACCTGAATGGCTCCTGGGTGAGGTACCTCGAACGGTGACTGTGAGATGCCAAGTGAACTTTCAATGCACACCGAATGGTCCTAGCATGCGGGGCTTTTCAAGAATGCAGGAATCCCTTTTTCTATATTTTCGGGAGAACAAAAATGATGACGTCAAACATAATTTTAGTAAGTGCGGTTCAAAAAAATCAAACGCAAAGGGCTCGCAACAATAGGCCGGGCCACAATGCCGACTACCTTAGACTTGGGTTGCGAGTAACACACAGAGCTCTCGAAATTTTCTTATTAATACATGAGAAACCATGCCTAACAACGCTGCGTCCGGGCCTATTTAAGCGTAGGTTCTACTCTGCTGCAGCGAGAACAACCCGGCAAAAAGCTTTGTCGTGTGATAAACTGTAAAGAGAAAACTAATTGCTAATCATAAGACGAAAATACAAGTACATCAACTCATAACAAAGTTTTTCTAGGCAAGACAGTAGGTGTCTTGCATTCAGTGTATGATTGGCTAAATAACATCTGACAGAGTGTTATCACGCACTTAACATGTCGGAGCTGCTGACCATCAGTCAGCATATTGTAGACAGAATCTTGGTACCTATAGCGATTTTCAACAAATACATTAAGGAGATTTGACCAAAATTTGGGTCAGAAAAATGCTCCAGGGCTTATATGAAGCGATGAAAACTTAAGAACATCTCCGTACTCCCTGATACCGTCAACAAAAGTTCCATATAACGCATTGGCGTTGGAGAGACCTACACGGAAAAAAAATTCTTGAGGCGAACGAGTGAATCGAGAATATATTAAAGTCAAAGAAAGTGTCCGCTTAGATTAGGCAAAACATTTAGTTAGAAAAGTTAAACATTTAGTTACTTCATGGAAATTGTTATCGTAAATCAGTAATTTAGACACAATTGCTGAGCTGGAGAGTTTATTATTTTCGACAGATTATGTATAATTTTATTATCTTTAGATTAGAAAAAAATTTGTTTGTTATAGAAATATTTTAAGTTACATTAGCCAATCTTTCGTCTGGTATCACGAAAATGAATTTCCCTGAAATCCGTATAATGCATTTGGAGGTCAAGTTTGTTGTTTTTATCGCGTTTCTTTATATTTCAATATAGTTATCGCCTACAATCGAAAAAATGGTAAATTATTGTTACCGCATTCTAAACTCTGTTTAATATTAACATGCGCCCTGATTTTAGGTGGTAAAAAGCGTTTAATTGTCGAATATAAATCTGAACTGTCACTGCTCCCGATTAGACCATCGCCATTTTATTTCGCTGCACCCACAATGCACCGGCGCT
>NW_022877116.1:0-2007 GCF_010883055.1 Belonocnema kinseyi
GCACGCACTCAGCGAACAGCGCTTCACTTCTTACGAAAATGTTGGAAAATGGCTCGATGACTGGTTTGCTTCAAAAAACGAAGACTTTTTTTGGAAAGGTAAATAAATTAAAAAAATAAATTGTAAAATTGTAAGTAAATAAATTGCCTGAGAGGTGGACAAAATGTGTAGCCAGCGAGGGCGCATACTTTGAATAAAATATTTGTTATCATTCTCTTGAAATAAATATGTTTTTTTCTTGAAAAAATACCGGTTTCATATGTATACACCTGGTATAAACTACAGGCCACAGACTACAGACTACAGATTACGTAGAGATTACAAGAAATCCGAAAAGTAAAATTTTATATAAAACTAATATCTTCTCATTTGGATAAGAATGTAAAAATCTCAAAATGAAACATTCAAAATTATTAATTAAATACTGATACATATTCGAAATGTAACTATTTCACAGAATAATAAAGTAAATTATAAATCCTGCTGAAAATTTTTAAAGCAGCTTTCGAATTTGTGAAACCTCTTGCCAAACTAATATAAAGATAATAAAACAATTTGCTTTAAAAAACCATGCGAGAACTAGGCATTCAGAATTTAATTATTTAAAATTTTCTAACTTATGATATTTTTTAAATTAATGAACTGTACAATTTTAAATTAAAATCAGAGTAATCTTGTATTATATTTTCTTATTATTAATTGGCAATGAAATTCTTCCCGCGTGCTATATAGGGCGTATAATGTTACTATTTTAAATAATCAAGTATCGATTGAATGCGCATATTATGAGTTTGTGTATTTCTAAAAACTTAATAAAATTATGTTTTTCAGTCAAAGAATTCAATTATTACAGAAAATTTTATTTTGAAATGTCATTTATTATAGAAAAATTAATGCGAATATTATTAGTATGTAAATTTATAAAAACTTAAGAAGATTAAGTTTTTCAGTCAAAGAATTCATGTATCACAGAAACTATCTTGAACTACAAATGGTTCACATTTTAGCAATCATTCTCTTTTATTATGTAAATTATTTTTGAAAATCTGCCTGCTTTGGGGGCTCATTCTCTTCACGCCCTGTGCGCGCGGCTCTCAAGTTTTAGCGCACCTGGCGCGCGCGAATGTTAGTTCTTGCGCTTGGCGCTCGATAATATATTTATCTCGAGCTTCGCACTCTTTGTATATTTCCCACACTTGTGCACAGACTTTTTTAAATTAAAGGTCAAAGCATCGACAAGAGTAATTTGGTGATTGTGAATTCTCTTTTGTTAAAGCTTCTTCGGCTTTAAAAAACACATTTTCATCACGTACCTCGAGCTTCACACTCGAGTTTGTCCTTCAAATTGTATATTAGTTCCGTAAATGTATATTATTACAATTCATAACATACATTGGCATTGAAACACATGTAGTTTAAATTTCTTTTAAAAAATGCTCATTCTTTAAAAAAACTTTGGTAAATAAACATTTTATTGTAACTTTTGCCGTTTTTCAAAAGCTGAATTTGCGAATTATCAATTTTATATTTACGATTTAGTAGTTACACATGCGGTCTACACAGCAGCCTGACTGTTTTTTAACTTCTAAATGATATCCCTAACCTTTGTGACCCAGTCCTTGTCAATTGAATTTTCTACCGAAACTCAACCAGCTGTTATGATAATTGTTACGTCTCAGCTTATTTTTAATATAAATATTCTAGAATATTTGTCATTACTGATTTACGCACGTATTACGCGCGTGTACATTGGTCGGCTTTACACCGACGACTGGAAGGTTAACTAAACGCGCGCAGAATTGTGGCATTCATTGAAATAATAAGGAAACCGAAAATAGCTTTGGAATAGGCGATGACGATAAATTGAATAATTTTCAATCACAGGAAATCTCATAAAGACGAAATATTAGAACTTTAAACAATAACATAATTATATTTTAATGGTTTTTCTTTTGTAAAATAGTCAATTGATTATTAGATAATTCACGTTTTCTGATTATTAAGGTA
>NW_022877117.1:0-1429 GCF_010883055.1 Belonocnema kinseyi
GAAATTATAATGAATTGCTATGAATTACTTATCTTTAAGTACGTTTCCGAATTTCCCAGTAACTGCATATCGAAGCACAATTTTAAGAAAGTTTATTTATACACAATTGAAAATTTTCTATTTTGCTTTTTCTCCAACCGAGTATATAAGAGACCGCTCTCTTTTAAATATGTTATGGTACTGGTAAGTAAAAGACAAGATAATGTGGGGGTCGGCTTGCAACTGCGTCGTATCCGAGAGTCGTTAAAAATCGCGCTGTTTATAATTCTTAGAAAACCCATAAATACGCACACATGTATATTGAAAGTGAAGAGAATTTCAATTCTAAATGTGCAGAATTGGAGAAATATAAAATGTAGATCCAGAAAAAGGAATAAAAAAAAAAGTACAAAAAGACTCATTTTCAAGAAATATTCATATCCGAATCACAGCAAAAAACAGGTATTTTCGATAAAACAATTGTACTTTCAACAATATAGATAGACCATCACTTGAGAAGAGAATGTCAAGCAACTAAAACAGATCAGTTTTCAATCACACATTTGTACCCCCAATCAGAAAAAATTGAATTTTCCACCGAATAAAAAGTATTTTTAAACGAGAAGGATGAATGTTGCCAGAATTGTAGAATTTTGAAGAAAATGATTCAGTTTTGAGCCAGGTAGTATAATATTCGACAGAAAAAGAACCATTAACAACAAATTTCATTTTAGGCGTCGCGACTGGAAAGAATAAGTATACACACATATTCGCATACACACACATACATACACATACATACTCATATATACATATGTACATATACATCCCCTCTTGTGTGTTTATTTAGGCCTGTATCATTGAATTTACAATAAAAAGCGATCCCCCCCTCCCGGCCAGGTTCAAAATCTCGGCGTTATTTTTAGTTTTTAGGATTAAATTGCCCTTGTTTTCTTTCTTTTATCGTGAAATTATAATGAATTGCTATGAATTACTTATCTTTAAGTACGTTTCCGAATTTCCCAGTAACTGCATATCGAAACACAATTTTAAGAAAGTTTATTTATACCAAATTGAAAATTTTCTATTTTGCTTTTTCTCCAACCGAGTATATAAGAGACCGCTCTCTTTCAAATTTGTTATGGAACTGGTAAGTAAAAGACAAGATAATGTGGGGGTCGGCTTGCAATTGCGTCGTATCCGAGAGTCGTTAAAAATCGTGCTGTTTATAATTCTTAGAAAACCCATAAATACGCACACATGTATATTGAAAGTGAAGAGAATTTCAATCCTAAATGTGCAGAATTGGAGAAATATAAAATGTAGATCCAGAAAAAGGAATAAAAAAAAAAGTACAAAAAGACTCATTTTCAAGAAATATCCATATCCGAATCACAGCAAAAAACAGGTATTTTCGATAAAACAGTTGTATTTTCAACAATATAGATAG
>NW_022877118.1:0-2228 GCF_010883055.1 Belonocnema kinseyi
TAGTTCGGCCACATACTTTTAGAGGCGCGACATGTATTGAATGGTTCCGCCATATGTTTGTAGAGGCGCGACAGGCAGCTATATATTCTGTCGCGCCAAATTATAGTGCATTTGAAATCCAAAATGGTAATAATCTAATTTTACTTTATAAGTGAATGGATAAATAATTTTAATTGAGTAGAAAAGGTATTGTCAAAGGAAATTACGGCTTGCTTCTACAGTTTAGATAAGGCCATGTTATAAATATGAACCATTTTTTCAAATTGAAATAAGAAGTAACTCAATCTTACAAAATGTCATTTTCCCTGCTCCAGAAATCTAACTTTAAGAAAACAATGTAAGTTTGCTTATTTTTTTTTATTATCATTTAATACTGAAACTTGACATACAAATTTTCATAATTTTCGTCTTCTCGTTGTTTTTATATATGAGCTAATTACATTTTTCAAACCGCAACCATGAAAAACAATATAAACCAATGATATAAATTCACAGAACTATTATGTACTTCAATAGTCTATAATTTTTAAAAGAATTTGACGCTGTTTTTATTTTATTTTTAAGAAATATATAAATTTTCTTAGTTTTTTATTTAGTTTCCTTTAATTATTTCCTTTATTTCTTTATTTTGTATTTATTGAGAAAAATAAGTTGAAACTTTAAAATGTTCTCCATCGGTCATGTATAAAAAACTATACTTTCCAGCTGGTCGATTAAGCTTTTAATTTCATTTACTTGTTTAACTGTTTGCATATTTAATTCCATTAAAAATTTTTTATTTCGCTAAAATAATTATTTTAAATTCTTTCCTTTAATAAAAACCTTACTTTTTTAAATTTTTTCGTAAATAAATTTATTTTCTAATAATTTAAATATTGGATTAACTTTCAGTTTCTTTTATAAAGTTTTAAAGGCTTATGCATTATAAATTAATTACCTCATTAACAAAAAAGGTTTTTTAAAGAAAAATAGCAACAATCATGCAAAAAAACCCACTTTTTATTTGAAAAAGATATTAACAATGTTTATTTCTTGCATAATTAAAAAGAAATTAGGAAGGAATTTCATATTTGAATAAAATTATGAATCGAACTAAAAAATACATGATCTGGCACTTTTTTGTCAGACTTATTTTTTCAAAAATTGTATATTCTTCAAAGTTCTTGATTGAAAACCGAAGTTTAATTCCGCTATATTGTATTATTCACAACTTTCTTCTAACTGCAATTCATTACACAGTAGACAACTAGACATAATGTAAAAATTACAATGAACATGACAAGTCAAAACTGTCATCTAGGTACTTAAAGTTAAAGTGAATATTTATTTCTGACAATATTAAAACTTTTATTTTAATATTGAGTTTATTAAATTAAAAAGGAAGATATGTTAAAATTATTTACGCCTAGCGTTATAATGCTTAAAGCTTCTTGTTCTTCAAAAATCAATATATTCCAATCAAGATTTTTTTCTTACTTCTTAAATCCTGTAAACAAAAACAAATGTTTTGATGTAATAAATGACGAAATTTTGTTATCGAATAATGTTTTTCAATGTGATAAGCCGTGATTATTTCTGCCGTCTTGGAGAAAAAAGTTACTCTCTAAAGGTTGACGTAAGGGTAATTTTCGCGTTGCAGTGTACACGTAAAGAAAACTCACGTCAAAACGAAGATAGTGAGTTTCTTCCCGCAAACAGCAGATTTGGCTTAACCCATTTTTCCCTCTCGACGAATTGTTCACCTTGGCGCGCGGGGTATTTCCTAAATTAATTTTTTTACGTAAAAAAAGTCGTGTCTACGAAAATGTAATTTTTTTTCTCGATGACTCAAATTAAACAAAAAGGTTTGAAAGTGTAAATTTAAAAATGTAAAGCATTGAACAAATTCCGAATTTAAGAATCAAATCCTAAAAATTAAGAATTTTAACATTGAAATTCAATTTTTGTTTTGAATATAATGGTTTAATATCGTAAAATTGACAACTGCAAGCCTTCTAACTTGATTAGGCTAAAATTTCAAAGACTTTAAAGTTAGAATCCAACTTTCGAAACTGAATAATTTTGAATGGAATAATTATTTAATTGCTAACATAGTCTAATTTGAAATAAAATTGTGGGATAGTAAAGTATTTCCATGCAAAATAGTTATGCTGAAGTTTAAACGTTTTCTTTTATATTTTGACATTGTCGACTTCTGAAAACTTTCAAACCAAAAACTTTAGAAATAA
>NW_022877119.1:0-1236 GCF_010883055.1 Belonocnema kinseyi
TTTCGCAAAGACTTCGCATAGATTTAAAAGATTTGATAAAGTCTTCTATTATTCGACAATTAAGATTTCAAAGATTTCTGGTCGATTTAAAAGACTGCATAGGCTTCAATTATTTTAAAAAGATTTCATGAAGGTTTTATTAATTTAAGAAATATCACCGAATATTTCAAAAGTATTTCAAATAATTTTCAAAGACTTTTAAGCAATTCACAAAAATTTCAATGATTTCCCAAAGTCTTCAAAGATTTCGCCGAGATTTTAGATAGATTTGAAAGATTTAGATACCTTTCAAATATTTCACCATGATTTTTAGAGAATTTACCAGTATTTAATAGAGAATTAAATGATTTTCTAAAGAGTTCAAATATTTCAGAAAGATTTCAGATAGATTTCAAAAATTGAACCAAAGATTTCAATAATTGCCTAATGATTTTGCAAAGATTTTGAGAGAATTCACTAAGATTTTAGAAAGATTTTATAAAATTTTCAATGATTTCCCAATGACTTTAAAGATTTCACAAAGCTTACACATATTTCACAAAGATTTAAAATAGATTTTAAAGATTGAACAAATAATTCCAATGATGTCCTAATGATTTTACAAAGATTTCAAACATTTCGGAAAGATTTAGGATATATTTAGAAGATTTCACAGATATTTCCATTATTTTACAAAGACTTCTATTCTTTCACAAAAGTTTTCAGAATTCTGAAAGATTTCAAACATTTTGAATAGATTTAAAAAAATTATTTCGCCAAAACTTCAGGAAGAATTTACAAAGGTTGCATTAATAATTTATCGTATCGATATTCAGGAAAAGTTCCACGATAAATAATAGTAATAACAATTATTATTAAACTTTTGATAAAAAGTAATAATGGTAACTACCAATTCAGATTTTCTTTCAGCTGAACAGAAAGAAGTAGAATTTTAGTCTACGATTCTAATTAAAAAATGTGTGTGTGTGTGTGTGTGTGTGAAAGCAATGAAAATTATTGTAAAATATTAATAATATTGATACTGAATAGCTCCTAATATAGAATCTATTGAATTGAAGATTATAATCTAATTACAATTATATAAACTCCTTATCTTTAAAAACACAATAATGAATTTAAATTTAAATAACATGGATCAAAATACCAGGTGTATACATATGAAACCGGTATTTTTTCAAGAAAAAAACACATTTATTTCAAGAGAATGATAACAAATATTTTATTCAAAGTATGCGC
>NW_022877120.1:0-1083 GCF_010883055.1 Belonocnema kinseyi
AATTGGTTATAAAAACACGTAAACTCAGAAGATGTGGACTGTGACCGCACCATATATCTAGTCGGGAGTGGTGCTGACTGAAAACAGATGATTTGGAGCGATCTGCGAGTCATATGTTGGTCATTCTAAGGACTTATTGAACGTCGGACTTATTGAACGTCGGACTCGCCTCGTCTTTCGCCCACGGTCAAATTTTTATTTGGATTGGTTTTTTTATTACCTTTGAATTATGTCACACGAGTACAAAATATCCATAAGAATATTTTACTATTAGAAAATTTTAATTATTCTCTGAAGATGCACATTTCTTAAGATGGGACTTGGACGGTTTTTCGAGTATCACATTCTAAGATGTTCCTCAATCTTATTAAATGAAGGCGTCCACTTTATCGACGTTAAAAGTTTTTTATATTATTTTTCTGGAAAACTTCCTTCGTAATTATAAACATTTTGATGTATAAAAACGTTCCTCAGTGCTTTCTGTATAACTTTCTAAATCCTGAACACGATATCTTAATCCGTTTGGACTATGGTGGTCCGAAAATGCATGAAAAAATTGTTTTGCATGCTAGAGGGCAACGATCCCCCCCATTTTATTCCAAATCCGAAAAAAGTAATTCCTTAATTTTTCATTTTTTCATTTTTTCATTTTAGCAGGTGTCGGTGTCAAAACTCCTTTTGTTAAAATAATTGAAAATAAGTGACCTAATATTAATAAATATTCCACTAGACCAATAGTAATTATTTTTAGGGGAAAAACAAATTAAAAAAATGATTTAATCAAATTTAATTTGTTTAAACAATGAAAAATTAATTAACTAATTTTATTAAATATTCCACTAGACTAACAGTAATAATTCAAAGGGAAAGGAATTAATTTTTGAAAAAAAAATGTTTAAACAAATCCCATTTGTTTCAATAATTAAAAATGAATTAAACAATGATAATAAATATTCAACTAGACCAATATTAATATTTTAGGTGCAAAAGACAAGAATACAGTGCTGAAAGTGTCGATTTCATGACGAATTGACATTTTTTGTTTTAAGAGTAGTTTTCAAGTACTCGTGGGCGTGTGTTAGG
>NW_022877121.1:0-1350 GCF_010883055.1 Belonocnema kinseyi
ATTTTATACGTTAAGGGTTGAAGCCCAAATATCGGTGTGGATATTTTCGAGGAGCCCAAAAATCAGAGACTCTACTAGCACGGGAAAATTCTCAAAAATATTTATTTTTAAAAAGGTCATAAGCATCTGATAGAAAAGGATTGATTTTATACGTTAAGAATTGAAGCCCAAAAATCGGAGTGGATATTTTGGAGGAGCCCAAAAATAAGAGACTATAATTGAAACTAGAAAATTCTCAAATATATTATTTTTTGTCAGTCATATATACGTGGTAGAGAAGGATTGATTTTACATGTTAAGGGTTAAAGCCCAAAAATCTGAGTGGATATTTTGGAGGAGCCCAAAAATCAGAGACTACATTGACGCTAGAAAATTTCCAAAAATACTATTTTTTGACAATCATATATACGTGATAGAGGCGGGTTGATTTTATAAGCTAAGGGTTGAAGCCCGAAAATCGGAGTGAATATTTTCGAGAAGCCCAAAAACAGAGACTATAATTGAAACCGGAAAATTCCCAAAAATATTATTTTTTGACAGTCATATATACGTGGTAGAGAAGGGTTGATTTTATACGTTAAGGGTGAAGCCCAAAAATCAGAGTGGGTATTTTCGAGGAGCCCAAAAACAGACACTATAATTGAAACCGGAAAATTTCACAAAATATTATTTTTTGACAGTCATATGTACGTGGTAGAGAAGGGTTGATTTTATACGTTAAGTGTTGAAGCCCAAAAATCTGAGTGGGTATTTTCGAGGAGCCCAAAAATCAGAAAATCTACTAACACTGGAAAATTCTCAAAAATATTAATTTTTAAAAAAGTTATATGTATCTGATAGAGAAGGGTTGATTTTATTCGTTAAGGGTTGAAGCCCAAAAATCGGTGTGAATATTTTCGAGGAGCCCAAAAATCAGAGACTCTACTAACCCTGGAAAATTCACAAAAATATTAATTTTTAAAAAAGCCATATGTATCTGATAGAAATGGGTTGATTTTATACGTTAGGGGTTGAAGCCCAAAAATCGGTGCGGATATTTTCGAGGAGCCAAAAAATCAGAGACTCTGCAAACACTGGAAAATTCTCAAAAATATTAATTTTTAAAAAGGTCATAAGCATCTGATAGAAAAGGGTTGATTTTATATGATAAGAATTGAAGCCCAAAAATCAGATTGGATATTTTGGAGGATCCCAAAAAGCAGAGACTACATTGACACTAGAAAATTCCCAAAAATATTATTTTTTGAGAGTCATATATACGTGGTAGAGAAGGGTTGATTTTATACGTTAAGGGTTGAAGCCCCAAAATCAAAGTGGGTATTTTCGAGGAGCCCAAAAATCAGAGACTAC
>NW_022877122.1:0-1053 GCF_010883055.1 Belonocnema kinseyi
TGAAAAAAGCTGTTAAGATTTCTAAGAGAGTTGTCGAGCCTGATTATTCAACTAGGTTTTCAATTATTTATAAATAAACAAACAAATATGACGCAAAAGTGGACATTTTATCTTTTCGACGTTCACAGTGCTTGCCAATAACAGGTCAAGTGTTGAAATCGCCTAAGTTTCGTGAAATAATATTAGCTGAAGATGTTCCAATATTGTATATATTATTAAAGAACGAAATTTTTAATAAACAAATTATTTGTTGAAAGAACGTTTTTTATGATTTTCCATAATCATACGTTTTTTCTAGTTATATTGCAAAAGACATTTTATGAACAAATGCAGTAATCAGGCATTTTTCGATAGAAAAATTCGTTTTTTTCATGTACATTTTTTTTAATTCGGAACTTTGATATTTTCAGCAAAATTCATAATTTTTTTATTAATCTTATGATCTTTTAACAAATCCAATAAACAAATGCATTATTCATGCATTTGTCGGCAGAAAAATTCGGTTTTTTTGCAAAAGTCTTGTTCATTCGCGCAGACTCTTGTCACTTCACTACATTTGTTACAAACGCTATTTACAATAATTGTTATTCTTAACTTTTCCATTATTTTTGTAATTAGGATGCTCTATAAATTACCGCAGGATACAGACCCAACGGTTTGTTAAGAAAATAGCCTGTCAAAGCAAGCAGTAGTAAATTGTACTAACTTTGAACAACATTCTTTGCACGTCTTCGAGTGACTGCCATCAGAAACGTATGATCGATGAAGGATAACCAATGCACACCATCTACACATAGAAATGGACCGATAACACTGTGGGGAGAACGGAAATAGGCTCCAGAGAGAGCGAACATGAGATAGGCAGATCTGACTTTTTCTATTTCAGGACTGTTCTGAGCACGGTCATGTGCTTCATCAAGCCCCACCCACCAAAAACACTCTCTCACCCTGCCCCCCCCTCTCACCCTCTAATGAAATGCTGGCGGGCTCAATTTTAACAAACTTTTGAAGAGTGGTAAGGGAGATATTTTCCACATGTTTCAAACTTGTCAA
>NW_022877123.1:0-1116 GCF_010883055.1 Belonocnema kinseyi
TCAAAATTTGTTTTTTTTTTATTTTTAATATTTTTATTAAATAATAATGTTTTATTTTATTCTTTAAAAATTTATTTTTTATTTTTTATTGATTACTATTCATTTAATTTAATTTTATTAACAATTTGAATTATAAGATTAATATTAATATCAATAATTAAAGTAAATTTTATAAAATTATATATTTATAATTTTATTTTAATATTAATTATATTAATTTTAACTTTTTCATCAATTAATTATTTTATATTTTTTTTTTTTTGAAATTAGAATAATTCCTACATTATTTTTAATTGTTGGATGAGGTGGACAATTTGAACGAATTGAAGCTAGTATTTATATATTAATATATACATTATTTGCATCATTACCAATAATAATTATTTTATTAAAAATTTATAATAAAATTAATAATTTAAATATAATTTTATTAAATAATATAAATTTAATTAATAATATTTATATATATTTATATTTATTATTAGCTTTTTTAGTTAAAATACCTATATTTTTTTTTCATTTATGATTGCCTAAAGCTCATGTAGAGGCTCCTGTAAGAGGATCTATAATTTTAGCCGGAATTATATTAAAACTAGGGGGGTATGGGATATTACGAATAATATTAATTATAGAAGAATTATGTTTAATTTATAATTATTTAATTATTTCTTTTAATTTAATAGGATCAATATTTATTAGATTAGTTTGTTTAAAACAATTAGATATAAAAATATTAGTTGCATATTCATCTATTGTTCATATAGGAATAATACTTTCTAGATTAATAACATTAAATTATTGAGGGTATATTAGAAGATTAATGATAATAATTAGACATGGATTATGTTCTTCGGGTTTATTTTGTTTAGTAAATTTTAACTATGAACGTTTATTAAGACGTAGAATATTATTAAATAAAGGTATAATAAATATTATTCCTTCAATAAGACTATTTTGATTTATTTTATGTATTTTTAATATAGCTTCTCCACCTTCTTTAAATTTATTTAGAGAAATTATAATAATTAATAGATTATTAATATGAAGGTTATTTTTATTAATAATTTTAATAATAATAAGGTTTTTTAGAGTTGTTTATTCAATATTTTTTTATAG
>NW_022877124.1:0-1225 GCF_010883055.1 Belonocnema kinseyi
AGCGGGTAAGAGGGCATGGAAATTTGAGACAAAGCTGAGGGAGGGAAAGGGAGGGAAGTTGGCGAGAAAGTGTTTGATGGAGGTAGAAGAGAGGAGAGGGAGAGCGATCGAATTAACGAGGTGAGAAGAAGAAAGGAGGGAGTTCTTTAATGATAGAGAAATATAAGACGGGACTGGAGTAAACTATGAAGAATTGGAAAAAGGGGAGAGGGAAAGACAATTAATAGAAATATGGGGGGGGGCGATTGAGGAATCAAAATACAATAAATGGTATAAGATGATAAAAAAGGAAGGGGTGCCAAAGTATTTAGAAAAGGGATGGGGAGAGAGAAGGTGGACCCGAATAGCAAGATTTAGACTGGGAAACGAGGTAAGGGAGGGGATGTACTGGGAAAAAGAAGAGAACAGAATGTGTAGAATATGTGAATGGGGGGAGGAAATATGGGAGCATGTATGGGAAGGATGTAGGAGAGGAATGGAACATAAAGCAAGCTGTTAAGAAAATGTGGTTAGGATTCTAGGGGAAGATGGTTTAGGAGAAGAATGGATGAAGGAGTTGGCGGGTGCTAGAGGAGCGAATGAGGGAGAATGAAAGAATGCACGTGAAAAAGGTAAATGGGGGTATAAAAAAGTGAAAGAAAAAGGAAACGGAAGTCGCTTAGATTAGAAGCGTGAAAATTGTAAGTAATGGTAAAGTAAAATTTAAGTAGACTAAGATGCGTTTGCATTCTCATGCTCTCTCTCTCTCTCTCGCTTGCACTCTCGCTTTCGTTCGCTCGCTCACTCGCTTGCTAACAAGTCCTAAACTGCGCTATCGCAGGAAATAGAAATAAGGAACTAGATAGAAGACTTTATGTAAATAGTTGTGAATAATTGTATATATATATAGAAAGGATAAGATTGTAAAAAATATATAGATTTAAACGGAAAGATTGTAAGGAATGGAAGTCATGTAAACCCTTAGGGGACACATTATGTATAAAGAAGACAAAATAGTAATCATTTTTAGGGAAAAAGCGCATTAAAAACATTATTTAAACTAGTTCCATTTGTTTAAACAATAAAAATTAATGAACAAACGTTATTTAATATTCCACTAGACTAACAATAATAATTTTAAGTGAAGAAAGACCAGAATACACTGCTCAATATGTCGATTTCATAAAGAATTGACTTTTTTTTAAGGGTAGTTATCATGTACTCGTGGGGGTGTGTTAGGGGTGTC
>NW_022877125.1:0-1948 GCF_010883055.1 Belonocnema kinseyi
AGCACTGAAAGAGAATTTGATAAAATTCTACTTTGAGTCTTGTAGGTTCTCCATCTATTCAACTCGATTTATAGTGATGCGCATGCGCCACAGAGCGCGCACGTTTTTGAAATAAGTACCTAAAATATCAGTTTAAATATGCTCTTAAAAAATAATCAGTATTAAACATACAGAAATGTTAAATCAATTAACCTTCTAACTTAATGAATTAAAAAGCAAATTATACTCCACTTTTATTAAATACAAGCTATTTTAAATCTCAGGTAAGAGTACCAGTAGATAAAATCCTCTTTTAGTATGTCAGAAATTTATTATGCTCAGTAAAATCGCAGTAAAATTTAATTTTTAATTTGTTATTGAAAAGGGACAATTGATGTAACATTTCAGTATGATTACCACTGTAACTTTCAAGAGCATTTAAAGTGCAATTTCTCTTATTTCACAAAGCGCACAAAAGTATTTTTAAATATGGAAATAAGAAGGTTTTTATAATATTTTAATGAACATAAAATTATTTTCTTCCAAAAGTTTTTTTTTATTATTTATACCTTGTGAAAAATGCAGTTTTTAAATCAACGCAAATAGTTCTCACAAATAAAAGGTATTGTTCTAATATCATAGTGTATAGGTATAATAATAATAATTATAATAACAATAGTTCTATTAATAAAAGAAATATTTCTCACGAATAAAAGAACTTAAAGTTAAAGTTGTTGTAAGCATCCAGCCCAATCTATTCTCTCCGAATCCTGCAATTGTTTCGTAATGTACGAAATGTCCTGTTGAGGAAACCAAGAACCACTGCTTGATCATAAATTTATACAGTATGGCTTGCAGGATGGATAGATTGCTGACAAATTACGATGACCCTTATCAGAATTTGTAAATGGAGCAGCCTCCAAAATTCCCGTAACCCTACAATCTTTTTCAGTTTCGTCATTGGTTGTAGTCCCAACATTCTCAGTTGTTTTTTCGAACACAGTCCTCTGTTCTGTGTCACTGCTGGTTTCCTCAGACTCCTCATCCATGGCCATCTGTTTATCCTTGAGAAACACCTTCTTGCCTGCATCAAAACACATTGAATTTTAAAAATATCCTTAAGGATATACGCTACGTAAAATCAATCCCAAAAGTTTCCTATCTTTAAAATTATTTATAAAATCGACAAAAAAAGATATATTATTAATTTCTGCAAATCTTGATGGGGGCTTTTAAGTACACTTCAGAAAAAATAATTCAGGTTAAAATTGTTTCATAATGGTAGTTATTTAAAGGTTTAGCTCATCCTTATGTTTAAAAATTAATTGAGAAATCGTATAGTTATTATTGTTACAAAGAATCATAGTTTAAATTTTAATAACAGCACCCAAATAAAATTGTAGAGAATCCTTTCAAGATTGAAATAAGGCCTCGATGAATAGGATTAAATAAAAATTGTAAGTTTTCTCAAAAGAGAAAGGAAAAAGTAAACCTTTAAATAACTACTGTCATGTAAACAATTTCAACCTTAATTATTTTTTTCTGAAGTTCGCTTAATAGCCTTCTTCAACATTTACAGAAATGTAATTAGTGTACATCCTTAACTAAAAATTTAATAATTTTTCAGAATTTATCGAAAATTCTATCATATGTGATACGCTCTAAAGAAAAAACCAGATACGTCCGAACGTAAATTTAGAGGAGAATCAAGAGAAGCCAATAGGACTGGTCTAAATGTCAATTCAACAAGTCTTATTTAATTAAAATATTTGATACGGAAAATTTTTCTCACTTCATCAATTTAAGGAGCGAGTTTCAAGTGATTCAAAACCTTCATAATTGGAAAATAGATTTTTCGGCACTGAGAGGTTATTCTTCGGAGCGCGTTACATTCAACAATATACTTATTTTTTTAATTATTGCAACTAAAATAGGTACGAAAGACGACATATATAAAAAATCTCCACTG
>NW_022877126.1:0-1447 GCF_010883055.1 Belonocnema kinseyi
AAATTGAACGATTAAATTAATTTTTTAACTAAAAACTTTTTAAAATAAAAGTTACATTGTTTTTATTTTAAGTTGTTCCAGATTAATATTTTTGCATTGTTACTTAGAGATAAAAATTTTAGTTCGCCAATTGAAAATGTTAGAAAATAACTTACTATCAAAATAATTGAATTTTTAACTAAAAAAAAAGAGAATAACAAATTTCCAACAAAATAATTACATTTTCTACTAAAATGATAAATCTTCAACAACAAAAGAAGTTTTAATTTTTGATTAAAATCTGCTGAACTCATCCAAAAAGATATTAATTTTACACAAGAGTTGACTTTTTAGTCAATAAGGACTCTTTTTAAATTGTTGAATTTCAAAGCCAAAAAGATGATTTTTTTACAAAACAGTGTAAACTTATTTTTAAACGGAATAGTTCAAGGACTTCCGGTTAAAAAATATAAACTTACTTTCAATGCTTTATTCAACTTTCAACATTCAATTCGTTTATTTTAGGTCGCTTTATATGATTAATTTTTACATTTTTATTTATAAATCCAAACTCAGAAGTCTTATTTACGAATTGACGATTTTAAAAATCGAACGGTATAACAAAACAGCTTCATTTTCACCTAAAAATAAAAAACAACAAAGTTTCAACCAAATCCTTAAATTTTTAACGAAGGAGATGAATTTTCATTTAAAATTATGAATCTTCATAAAAAAGGCTTACATTTGTTATTAAAAACTGTTGAACTCATCCAAAAAGAAAATTTTTTCACAAAACAGTTGAATTTTCAGTCTTTAACTAAAATAATGAATTTTCAAAAAAAAAACATAAAAGTTTTTTTTTATTAAAAGCAGTTGAAGTCATCCAAAAAAAGTAAATTTTTTACCAAATAGTTGATTTTTCAGTCAAGAAAGAAATTTGTTTAAATTCTTTACATGTGATGCAAATTAATCGTGTGTTCGACCTCAGTTTAATTACATTCAAAATTATTTCTTAGCATAATTAAATAGGTTGAAATTTTTATTTTATTACCTTAGAATTAAGAATTAATTGTTTACAGTATGCCGGGGCGAATGATGATTGAATGTGTGTGTGAATGAAGTATATTTGGTTTTTATTTTTCGTTTGTGAGAGGCGAGGGGACTCACATTCAGAAAGCACCCCGATTTTTTTTTATTTATGTATTATATGTAATGATTTGATATATTTTCTGCTTGTGAGAGGCGAGGGGACTCACGTTCAGAAAGCACCCCGATATTGTTTTTTATTTATATAATATATGAAATGCTTGTATTTATTTTTCATTCGTGAGAGGCGAGGGGACTCACGCTCAGAAAGCGCACCGATATTTTTAATGTATATTTTATATAAAATGTTTTTATTTATTTTCGGTTTGTGAGAGGCGAGGGGACTCACGGCCAGAAAGCACCCCGATTTTGTTTTCATGTA
>NW_022877127.1:0-1530 GCF_010883055.1 Belonocnema kinseyi
TTTGTTATTATCCCTCAAAAAAGAGTCCGGGGACGTCCGTTATGATATTTTATAGCATCTCTGAATTCAGTTTTTAAAAATTTTCATTTTTGTGGAAAAAATCCGGGGAAACTGTGAGTATCACATGCCCTTAAAAACTCAGGGCATTATGATTTTCAATGATTAAATTGATTTTTTATAAAATACATCTTTTAACGGAACTTATAATATTCTTGTATGAATAACATTTTCTAATTTGATATCTCAGTAACTCAGTATAATAAACTGAGTGTATTTAGATGTAATATTTTATAAATTGTACTTATTAAATTAAACTTCATTACCTTAGTGTATAAATTTTGTGATAAAGAATGCTAAATGTTTTAAATATAATATTCAATAAATAAATTTAAAATAGAAAGAGTTAACTTTTATATTGACAATATCAATTTTGAAAATACTTTTTTCGACATTATGATAGTTTTAATTCTTGAAATGAAGATTCATAATATTTCGTATTTAGAATATTATTTTGCCGTCTTTGTGTTTTAAATATTCGTATGATAATTTTAAACTTCTGAACTGAATTAAGAATACATATAATAAAACCTCGGTTTTCCCTATTTTGGAACGATATTATACTAAAGTCTAATTAATTTATTTCATTAATTCTAACGAAAATTCTCTCAGTGTGGGAAAAAGAAGAAGCCTCTAACCTTTATATGACTACTAATATTAGTTTCAGTAAAAATAATTAAATATTTAGAACTAATGCTTAGTTAAATAATTCATTTTAACCTGAAATTTCTGCAATCACTTAAAGAGTAGTTGAGAATTAAATAATTTTAAGTTTAAAACTTTGATTAAACCCTAATTCAAAGTTTTGGATAGTAAATAATTTGTAAATGAGTAATACTTAAAATTGTTCACTTTTAAGAAGGCTACAAAAATAAAGAAATTTGCATTCTTAGACTCACCAATTTAAATAATCTCACTACTTATTATTTAAAACTGAAAATAAATAAGTTTTTAGCTATAAAAATGACCTATTTACAAATTTAGAATGTTATGATAAAAATTGTTTCAATATCAAATTTAAGACCTTTCAAACTGAAAATTCACAGATTTCAAAACTTAAAGTACATTTTTTAAAAAAGAGTTTTATATTTAGTGCAATGACAATGCGGCAAATTTCCTGATTTCCTGAAAATCTCTAAATTGCTTGAATTCTCTAAAATTCTTTACTTTTCTGAATTCTTTAAAATCCTCGAATTTTCTAAATCACTTAAAGTCTCTGAACTTCTTTAATTTGGAATTCTCAGAGTTTCTTGAATATTTTTAATGTCTTGCATTCTCCGTGGAAATCTCTAAATTGCTTAAATTCTTTAAAATTCTTTAAATTCTTTAAATTAATTGAATTCTCAGAATTCTTTAAATTTCTTAAATTCTCAAAATTCCCTAAATTCTCTGAATAGGTAACATTTTTAAAATTTTTGGATTATTTGCATTCGCTGAAATCCTTAACCATTCGGAATTCTCTGAATATCCTGA
>NW_022877128.1:0-2121 GCF_010883055.1 Belonocnema kinseyi
TATAATTATAAAATATAACATTAATTTTAATTAATAGTTGACTGACTTTTAATAGAAATAGTTAAACTTTCGACAAAAAACAATTAGTTTTCTGCAGAAGAAATTTGAATAAAGACAAAATTTTTTTTAAAATTTGTTAAATTTGTTTTAAACAAAATACATAAATTTTAATACAAAATGTTAAATTTTTATCCAAAAGGCTGAATTGTGTATGAAAAAAATGAATTTTTAATAAAATACATGCACTTTGTACAAAAGAAATTTATTTTCCACCAAGCCTAATTTTCTATACAAAAATGAATGTTTAGTTACAGTTAAATTTTCGACAAAAAAGATTAATTAATCTTTTTTGTCGAAAATTATAGTTAAAAGAAATTAATTTTTATGCAACAACAAAACAAAAATTCTACAAAATAGTTAAATTTCCAGAAAAGAAATTTTTTCAACTGAATTGATAAATCATCAACAAAAAAAAATTAATTTTTAACAAAGCAGTTCCACTATCAACCAGAAAAATTGAAAAAAAATAGTTAAAATTCTTTAAAATTGCTTTAAGTTATTAAAATTAATTGAAAATTCCTTGAAAATTTTTAAAACTATAATATTTAAAATCGTTTAAAATCTATTGAAATTTTGCAAAGCTCTTGAAAATTTCTTGCAATTTTAAAAATACCCTGGAATATTTTAAGTCCATTAAAATCTCATACTAAACTATTGAAATCAATTGAAAATCCCTTGGAATCTAGTAAAATATCCTGGTTCAAATCCTTTAAAATCTCATATTAAATTCCTGTAATCAATTGAAAATTCTTCGGAACCTTTTAAAATACTCTCAAATATTTCAAAATCTTTTGAAAAATCTTGACGTCTTTTAAAGATTATTATGGGAATTTGGAGTTTTTTTTAAACAACCCTGCTATAATTATTAAAATCTTTGAAATTCCTTCAATTTATAAAAATGAATAAAAAATTCAGTGAAATCTTTTTAAACATCCTCAAATATTTAAAATCCTTTCAAATATTTTAAAATCTCTTGAAAATTCCTTGAAAATTCAAAAATACTCTAAAATATTTCAAATCTTTTACAATCTCATACTACATTATTGAAATAAATTTAAAATTCCTTTCGATGTATTAAAATTTTTTTAAATACTCTCAAATATTACAATACCTTCATAATATTTTGAGATACCTTGACCTTTTTTTAAAGATTTTTAAACTACTTCTTTCAAATTCTTTGAAGTTCCTAAAAATTAGAAAAATAGGATGAAAATTCCTTGTCATCTTTTAAAACATCCTCAAATATTTTATATCCTTAAAAACCTGTTGAAATCTCTTGAAAATTCCTTGAAATTTAAAAAAATTCCTCGAATATTTCAAATCCTTCAAAATATCATATTAAATTGCTGTAATCAATTAAAAGTCCTTGGAATCTTTAAAATTTTTCAAATCCTTCAAAATGTTTTGAAATGCCCAGGATTTTTTTAGGATTTCTCAATTACTTTAGAATTTTTAAAAATAAGCCTTCTAAAAATTCGTTGATTCTTTGAAATTGCCTTCAATCTTTGAAATTAATTAAAAATTCTCTGTCATCAATAAAAATTCAAAGCTTTCATAATTCTCAACTAATCATTAATCAAAAACAAAATAAATTTTCAACAAAGCAGTTCCACTTTCAACCAGAAAAGTTTAAAAAAATTGTTTAATTATTTGAAATTCCTTTGAATAAGTCTTCAAATTTAGAATTGTAAACTTGCAAGTTTATTTATAAAAACTGAATAATCATAAATAAATTGAATGCGTTCAAAATTTAAATATGTGTTTTCAATTGGACAATCTCTAAATGAAATTATTTCAGACTGAAATTTAGAAAACAGAAAAATTTTAAAACATTAAAAATTTAACTGTTTGTAGATTAGTTAAACTATTCAACTAAAGTTTTAATAGAAATCACTCGAGTTAAAGTTTAACTATTTCAGAAACGATTTTTTTATATAATTATAAAATTATGTATATATAGAACGCGTCCTCGGGTTGCGGATAGAGGGTCCCTGTACCAAGGGTTTCTGCTGAATATGGTTACAAAAATAAATAGGCAGTCGCGGACAATTGTCCAGGTGT
>NW_022877129.1:0-1458 GCF_010883055.1 Belonocnema kinseyi
AACCAAACCGAAAGTGCCGGTGATATTCTGTTTCTCGATTCTCGCACTTACCTTCGCCAGCCATATCTATAGCTGACTCGGGGCTGTCTATGCACGCCGAAAGTATTAAAATTAATGAGGGCCTAAAATTATTATATTTAGTATTATGTTAAAATTAATTAATTTCTTTCACGGTTGCTTTATAAAAAAGGGATATTTTCGAGATAGTAAATAAATTTAAAAAGTAAATTAATTTTTAATCAATTCAGGATTTAGTTCAATGAAAAAGTTAAATTTATTTCTCGTCTGGTTTATTTTCAAAGAGAAATTTTCGAAATGCTATATAAATAAGTTTAAAAACATTCTTGTCATATTTTAGAATTGTAGCAAAATTTCAAACATTATTTAAAAAAATATAATTTTTACAACAATAGTGAATTGAAGGTTCGAATACTTCACTGTATAAATTTATCCTACATGTATTTTAAATCCTAAAATATTTTATTATTCTTTCGCATAATTAAGGTATAACTGAAGTAATATTTACACTTCTCTGTAGTGTCGAATTGACAATTTACATTTAATTCCGAGGAAAAATTTAAGGTTTTCACTACTCATTTAATTATTTATCAAAATTATATTAAAATTCTGTTTTTTGTTTGTTTTTGTTTCTTGATTATTTGAAACGTATAATCTTTTTCCTTATAGTTTTTTTAATTACAAAAACCAGTAACTAGACTGTGCCTTGCACATTAAAATTTAATTTTAAAAGTTTGAGGGCAGTTAACCACTTGCAATTCTTATGCTCATCAGAATTCACAACTTCAAAGAAATCCAAATAGTTTGTAAAAATAATTCAAACAATCGAAAAATCGAAAAAAAATCTAAAGAAATATAAGTCGTTTAGGGGTGTATCTCAGCAACTAAGGCTATTACAAAAAAATGGAAAAGGAAAGAATTCCAAAGAATTAAAATAATTCAATAATTTTTTGCGATTTGGGAAATGACCGGAAATTTGTTTCCTTGATTAAAACGGCCACCTGGATTTCGTAGTATTTAAAAAATTATTATATTCATTGGTGTTTTCCTGTAAAAATAGTTATACTTTTTCGTACTTATAAAAAGATTCCCACCAAGGATTGAACAAATTTTTTATTTTATTTATTTTAGGTGAATTTTTTTTAAGTTTGCAATAACAAAGAAAAACTATCGTATTAGATGTTTTAAGGTTTTAAAAATCGTGATTTATTTTTTTCATAAATAGTTTGGAAATAATTTTCACATTGTACACATCAGCTGGTTTTTAGGTATATTATATTGATGATGTGTACAATGTGAACATTATTTCGAAACTATTTATGAAAAAAATAAATCACGATTTTAAACACTTACAACCCCTAATTAGATAGTTTTTCTTTGTTATTGCAAACTTAAAAAAATTCACTTAAAGAAATAAATAAAATCAAAGATTTTTTCAAT
>NW_022877130.1:0-1313 GCF_010883055.1 Belonocnema kinseyi
CAAAGATTTCAGGAAGACTACAAATATTTCGCAAATATGTCAAATAGATTTAAAAGAATCCGCAGAATTGTCACTGATTTTCAAAACATTTCACAAACATGTCAAACGTTTCACAAAGATGTCTGGTAGATTGAAAATGTCACCGAGACTTTCATGATCTCCCAAAGGGTTCAATAATTCTAGAAATATTGTGAAATATTTCAAAAATGTTTATAATATTTCGGAAATACTTTAAAAGATTTCAATGATTTCAAAGATTTGATAATGATTGTAAATATTTCACAAAGGTTTCCTGATAGATGTTCATAATTTTCCAAACATTTCAATGATTTGCCGAAGATTTGTGATATTTCGCAAAGATTTGGGATGATTTAAAAGATTGCACACGGGCTTAGATTATTTCGCAAAGATTGCAGGTAGATTAAAAAAAAATTGAAACGATACAATGATTTGCAAATTTGCAAATTTTCGCAGTCTGTGAGTGTCGAAACGTAGAGATTCGTTAAAAAACAGAGATAATAAATGTGGGTGATTTCAATATAAAAATGAAATGTTATATACAGGAACTTACCTTAGACTTGTACAGAGAGAAGAGAAGAAATGTCAAAAATAGTTGAACTGGAAGGGCGACTCCAGGACTAGATGTATTTCCAGATGCGTGTTGCTTCTGACTAATGATTTCGCCGGTGCATTTGAAAATGTAAGCTGTGACTTAGAAGTCACCTAGTCATTATTGTATAGAATCGTAAATTTTCGAAGCTTACCTGCATCTGCATTTCTGTGGAGGACGTTCCACTCCCGTGGCAAATCCTATTATAATTGCACAGTGTCAACCTTCGGACGAATGCATCTCCGTCGAGATGAGGTCCATTAAGCTAGCACCTCCACAATGGAATTTTGGGATTTTTCATAGCTCAGAATGTTGGGCTTTTTTTGGGCTTTTTTTGGGCCGCAATTAAAATTTTAGGGCTCCTTTACTTTTTTCAAAAAATCAATTTTCTTGTGGAGGTGCCAGCTTACATTAAGCCAGCACCTCCACTTCTAAAAATCACTAAATAATAAAAATTCAATTATACCAGAATTTTGGGCTTTTTTTGGGCTCTCGAAATCCGCAAAAACTAATCTCCCCAAACCAACCCTTAACTTCCAAAATCAACCCCCTTCGAAAAATTGAAAATTTTCAGTAATTTAATTATGTGATATTTTTAGGCTTTTTTTGGGCTCCTCAAAAATACCCGCTACGATTTTTGGGCTTCAACCCTTAACGTCAAAAATCATCCCCTCTCTGCCACGTAGATACAACTTTGTCAAAA
>NW_022877131.1:0-1190 GCF_010883055.1 Belonocnema kinseyi
ATGACTTTTTTCGATAAAAAGAAAATTCTCAGAGTTACAGCGTTTTCAAAATTTTTTTAATCAACCGAAAATCAAAATTTGAAGCCGAAAAACGCACGATATGAAAAACAGTCAAGAGAGGAAAAACATTTCTTTTTGTAAGCTCGACAAGATTATTATAACCAATTTTTAGATTTTCTTCAAAAATCGAAAATTCAAATTTTGACTGCACAAAAAATAATGGAAAATAAAATAACTTTCGAAAAAATGAATGAATCAAATTCATCTTTGGCAAACTTTTTTTTAGGTCCTAAAAGAAAGGACGAATTTGCGAACCAACCATTTTTGATAAAAATTCAAAAAGTGAGCGCATTTTGAAAATTTTTAAGACAACTTTTTTCTGAATTTGAAAATTCTATGTACGGAGATTTATAGTATTAAAAAGAACAAACAATTTATCCTCATGACTTTTTTCGATAAAAAGAAAATTCTCAGAGTTATAGCGTTTTCAAAATTTTTTTAATGAACCGAAAATCAAAATTTGAAGCCGAAAAACGCACGATATGAAAAAAAATCAAGAGAAGAAAAACATTTTTTTTGTAAGCTCTACAAGATTATCATAAATAATTTTTGGATTTTTTTTTTAATCGAAAATTCAAATTTGGTTGCACAAAAAATAATGGAAAATAAAATAACTTTCGAAAAATAGAACGAATCAAATTCATCTAATGCACACTTTTTTTAAGTCCTAAAAGAAAGGACGATTTCGTGAACCAGCCATTTTTGATAAAAATAAAAAAAATAAGCGCATTTTGAAAATTTTTAAGACAACTTTTTTCTGAATTTGAAAATTCTATGTACGAATATTTATAGTATTAAAAAGAACAAACAATTTATCCTTATGACTTTTTTCGATAAAAAGAAAATTCTCAGAGTTTTAGCGTTTTCAAAATTTTTTTAATCAACCGAAAATCAAAATTTGAAGCCGAAAAACGCACGATATGTAAAAAAATCAAAAAAAGAAAAAAATTTCTTTTTGTAAGCTCTACAAGATTATAATAATCAATTTTTGGGTTTTCTTCAAAAATCGAAAATTCAAATTTTGATTACACAAAAAATAATGGAAAATAAAATAACTTTCGAAAAAATAAACGAATCAAATTCCTTTTGGCACACTTTTTTTAGGTCCTAAAAGAAAGGACGAGTTCGTC
>NW_022877132.1:0-1393 GCF_010883055.1 Belonocnema kinseyi
CGCCAATTAGCACAAATGGTAAGTTCCGACAGTGCCTACAAGTGTGCCTACTGGCCGCTAGATGGCAATACCGGTTTCATATGTATACACCTGGTACTTGATACGCGGACATTCACATAATTCGGCTAAACTTCTTAAAATATTTTTTTTTATTTTTCCGAACCTTTCGTTGGAATGCTTAGGGAAACTTTTGTGCTTTCGAGAGGGAGAGTTTTATAAATTATACTAATTGGGTGGTAAAAAACTTGAGAAAAAGTGCAAGAAGCCTAAATCTAAAAGTAAAAGTGTTTTATTGTAACTTAGAAGAGGCCTAAACAATTTTTTGTATACAACTGTTTATTAAAGAACTTTTTTTAAAAATAATTGCAGAAAGCACCATCCAATAGAGAAAGTGCTGTAATTTATTTTACAAGTCTTTCAACAGCCCTTAAAGATTTGAGTAAGGAAATAAATATTTTTCAGCATGAAAGGCGACCAAATATTTTTGGTTATAAAACTATTGGTACTAGAATTTCCTCTAAAATAAGTACAGGAAGCATCCCCCACTCGTAAAGGTGTTTCAATTTATTTCAAGGGTTGTATTCTCAGCCTCTAGACATTAAAGCAAGAAAAATGACATTTTCAAAAAATCAAAATTACAGCAAATTTTTTAATTAACATATTGGGATAAGAAATCAGTTTAAAATAAGTGCAAAAAGTCTCCCCAACCAAAAAAAAAATGTTTAAATTTATATAAGGGGTTGCTATTATAACCTTTATATATTCAAGCATAGAGATGCATAATCTCTTCGGGTCCGAGTCATTTTTTCTAGCAGGTCTAAATTGCAAAAACATAAAATTATTTTTGACTGAAAGAACGTTTCAAAGTAGACATTTTCAAAAGTTTTCTATTTTTATAGCGAAAATAAATACAGCGATATTTTAAAATTAAAAAACAAAATGTTTTAGAGAATACGTTTTTTCTTCATTTAAAAATTACATAATTTTTGAATATTTGACCTGTTTGGTTGAAAATCTAGCATTTAATTCGAAATTGATGGCCTCAGCATTTAGCTCGTCTATTTTTTTTAAATTCGCCTCTTTTTGTTTGCGAATCAATCGTTTTAAAAAAACGCAGTGTATTTTATTGAAAATTCCTCTCTTTTGGCTAAGAATTAATTGTTTTTTATTAAGTAGTTTTTGGTCGAAGAATAATTTTCCGCATCAAAATTTAACTAATTTTTTAAACATTTGTTTTTTATTTTGATGAAGAGTTATCTTTTTCATTAAAAATTCAACTATGTGTTTGAAAATTAAACTTTTTGTTTAAAAATTATTTTTCTTATTTTCAAATTCATTTATTGTCGTTAAAAATTTCTTTTTCGATGTAAAAATTAAACCACATTTTAAAAAA
>NW_022877133.1:0-1504 GCF_010883055.1 Belonocnema kinseyi
GACTCGGGATACTTATAAGATACTACCATGATTTTTTCAGATTTTTTGGTCCAAAAATAAATTAGGCCAAAAACCGGCCTTACCGACCCTCCCCCTTTCCCTTGAAGATATTAATTTTCAACAAACAAACTAAAATAAAGAAAATAGTTAAATCCTCAATAAACAAGATAAGATTGTAACAAAGAAAAATAATTTTATACCAAAAAGATGAATTTTCAAATGAAAAAATTAATTTTTAATAAAGAATATAATTTTTCATCCTGAAATTGTACAGTTGAATTTTTAATCAATTTCAACCAATTATTAGAAATTTTCCTAAAATAGATGCATTTCATGATATACAGTTGAACTTTCAAGCAAACAGATGTATTTTGAACCAAGAAGATTTATTTTATATAAAAAAGACGATGTTCGAAACAAATAATTGAATTTTCAACACAAAAATATCAATTTTTAATATTCCAAATTTCAGTGTTCCACCAAAAGTGGTATAGTTAGGTAAATTTTCAGATAGATAATTTAATTTTTAACAAAACAAAAAAAACGGAATGTGCAAGTTAATAGTTTTGTTCTTTATCACAAAGATAAATTTTCAAACAAGAAGACTAATTTCCTATAAAAATAACGAATTTTCATCAAAATATGTGAACTTTCTGACAAATGATTGAATTTCCATTACAAACATATAATCTTTAACTTCAAATATCAATTCTGTAACAAACATGGTATAATTTAATTTTATCTTACATAAATTAATTTTTGACTAACTATAAAGGAACTTTCCACATAATAGTTGAATTCTCAATCAAAAAGATGAATTTTCAAGGAAGTAGTTTTATATTTTTAACAAAAACACAAAGGGGGAGGGTCGGTAAGGCCGGTTTTTGGCCTAATTTATTTTTGGACCAAAAAATCTGAAAAAATCATGGTAGTATCTTATAAGTATCCCGAGTCGGTTGCACGCTAAACGGACTACCCTCCACACCCAGCCACCCCCACCCCCCCCCCCTACAAATATAGGAAACACCACTACCCAACAACTGTATTTTCGAGAGATTTGACACTCTTAAACATGTATTCTGAGCTTAGCTCGGGTTTACTATAGTCGCTGATTACGAACCTAGTGTCCGCTGACCTTTATCGCGTCAGGTTCAAGGTCATGGGAAGGTCAAATCGAGAGAAAACGCTGAGAAAAATATGTTATCGATGTGAATTTCAAATGACCTTGAACCTGACGCGATAAAGGTCAGTGGGCACCAGGTTCATAATCAGCGACCCCAAAAACATATAACATATTTTTTTTACCGGGTTTTCTCGATTTGACCTTCAAATGAACCTCAAATGACCTTGAACCTGAAGCGATAGAGTTCAACGGGTGCCAGATTCGTAATTAGCGACTCCAAAAAACCTATAACGTATTTTTTGGATTTTTTTACCGTTTTCTCTCGATTTGACCTTCCAATGACCTTGAACCTGACGCGATAAAAGTCAAAGGACGCCAGAT
>NW_022877134.1:0-1321 GCF_010883055.1 Belonocnema kinseyi
AAATTTAGTCATTTAGAAGTCTCAAAAAATATTGAGATTTCAATCGATTAGACTACATTTTTAAAAATATAGTACGAGAAAACCAACTTAGCGTAGGTTAGGACGAACTAACAGAAATTGACAGTTTCAGAAACATATGAAGAATACGTAATGAACGATGATATAATAGGCAAGTTTTCATTGAAAACCACTGATGAGCAAGCGCCTAATTGAGTTTAAATTTGAAATGAGAAATTTGAAAAATGTGTATATGTATACATGCATACATATATACACACATATACATACATATAGAGATAATTAATATTAAAAAACATTATTTTATAATACTCTGATAAATTTTATTAATATTTAGAATTTCAGTCTGTAAATTAACTGAAATCTTACGATATTTATTTATAAAAATAGACTCAATAATACGTCGTTGATAAGTATTTTTTTACTGTAGCTAATATTTTAATACGTTTAAAATCAAAAAAGTTTCACCGATATAAACTTTATTACAACATTTACATTTAATTAAATAAATAACACCAGATAAATTTTTAATGGAATCGACGTCCTTTCTTTTTAACAAATAATTATCCGAGGTATTAGTGTTTTTAAAATAAACTATCGAATGGGTTTTTGGTACATTTATATTTTTTAAACAATCTTTAATTTCCCAACTATTTTTTACAAATGAGTCAGTTTTTATAGAAACTGGTTTTAAAATATTTTTAATATACTTTGATAATTTATAAGCAGAGCCAACAGTAGAAACAATTAGTCTCCAATTTAAATTGGGTTTGTGAACTTTAGGGAGAGCACAAGCTTTTGCTATAACACTATTGTGAGTTTTTAAATGGTTTAAATGGTTTTTGTGAAGGCTGATAAAAGTAACTTAACGGTCGCAGAAAATAGAGACGATGATAACATTACAGTTGAAAACATCCTAAAGAATGATATTTTATACAAGAATATTAAAACTAGTATGGTTCCAACTATTGAAAATAAATGTAATGACATAGCTACTAGATGGGAAAATAAAAGATTAATTGACGACCAATGTGCATACCATTTAAAAACTCACAATAGTGTTATAGAAAAAGCTTATGCTCTCCCTAAAGTTCACAAGCCCAATTTAAGCTGGAGACTAATTGTTTCTACTGTTGGCTTCCCAGCTTATAAATTATCAAAGTATATTTCAAATATTATAAAACCAGTTTCTATAAACACCGACTCATTTGTAAAAAATAATTGGGAACTTAAAGATTGTTTAAAAAATATAAATGTACCAAAAAGCCATTCGATTGTTTCTTTAGATGTTGCGTCCATGTTT
>NW_022877135.1:0-1137 GCF_010883055.1 Belonocnema kinseyi
TATATTTGATCATTAGACAGCATTCGGCCTGGAGTTTTATTATTCGGGAATTTTCAAATTCGATAATATTGTAAATTGTCCAGAATAACGTTTTTATAAAAATATAATTATAATTCTAAGTGATAGGGAAATTGTTCTTTCGTGTTTTAGATGTTAAGACGACAGTTCCAAGTCAGACTACGTTTTGCATTGGCAAAAAATATTATACGAACTGAATGTCACTGACACATTCGTAAAAAACATTATGTTCCATAAAGTATATTTTAAGATAAACTTTAAATTATTATAATTGATGCAGCTTAATTATTTTTAATTTATTTTTAATTGAAAATGGGTTATAAAGTTTTAATCGCGAGTTTCCATTTGTTTAACTTCTAAGACTTTCCAATTGAAACAGTTTAATTTTTAACGTTAAAATTGGAATATTCTTCAATTTTAAACAAATTCCGAATAGTATTGTGAAATCAATTATGATTCACTTGCGAATCTTTGGTGTCCACTTCAATTAAAAAAAGAATCATACTTTATATTCGCAGTAGATAAACTAAAAACGATTTCTATCTAAAATTATAAATTTGAAACGCTTCTAATTTTTAATTTTCCAGGTCTTCAAAACTGCATTCTAAAATTCGAAATTGAACGAGTTTCGAATTACGTACTGTAAACTGAATGATATAATAAGAAAAGAGCAATTTAAGGAATTAAAAAAAAAAACTGTTCAAACCAAACTTGGACCAATTTATTTTCTAAAAATTCATAAATTTCCCGGTCAAAAAATTAATTCACTGCCATTTGCCTATTTTTCCCAGCCTCACAAAATCCCCGTCAATTCCCGTTCTAGCTCCAACCTGTTTCAAATAAAAATTTATAAGAATATTTTACTTATTTTTCACATTAGAAATTTATAGCCTTTAAAATTGAATAGTTTTAGGTCAAACATAAAAAAGTAGAATAAAATTTTCTATTTATAGCGTTTTTATTATATATTGAACAATTTAAACCTCTGAACTTTTTTTCAAGTTGTTTAAAATCTGTTTTTTTTTAAATACTTTTTGTGTATAAGAAACAATTTTCTTCCATCTAATAACTATTTTGGAGTAGAAAGAAGTGAAAAGAAACACAATTATAAAATCTGAT
>NW_022877136.1:0-1067 GCF_010883055.1 Belonocnema kinseyi
ATTGATTAATAATCACTTTTACTTTATTGATATTAAAACTATAGTTTTGTATATAATTTAATTTCGAGAGAAGCCTGCCAAATAGAAAAGTATATCAATCAAAAGTAAATAATAAAAAGTGCAAATATTGCATTATTTTTCGAGTGTTTTGGTAGAAAAAAAAAAACACTTTTTTACCGTAATCTACGGAAAGATAAATTGATTAATAATCACTTTTATTTTATTGATATTAAATGTGTAGTTTCGAATCTAATTTAATTTCGAGAGAAGCCCGCCAAATAGAAAAGTATATCAATCAACAGGAAATAATCAAAAGTGCAAATATTGCATTATTTTTCGAGTGTTTTGGTAGAAAAAAAAACACTTTTTTACCGAAATCTACTGAAAGATAAATTGATTAATAATCCCTTTTATTTTATTGATATTAAAACTGTAGTTTTGAATATATATTAATTTCGAGTGAAGCCCGCCAAATAGAAAAGTATATCAATCTACATTAAATAAAGAAAAGTGCAAATATTGCATTATTTTTCGAGTGTTTTGGTAGAAAAAAACACTTTTTTAACGAAATCTACGGAAAGATAAATTGACTAATAATCACCTTTATTGTATTGATATTAAAACTGTAGTTTTGAATATAATTTAATTTCGAGAGAAGCCCGCTAAATAGAAAAGTATATCAATCAACATTAAATAAACAAAAGTGCAAATATTGCATTATTTTTCGAGTGTTTTGGTAGAAAAAAAAACACTTTTTTACCGAAATCTACGGAAAGATAAATTGATTAATAATCACTTTTACTTTATTTATATTAAAACTGTAGTTTCGAATATAATTTAATTTCGAGAGAAGCCCGCCAAATGGAAAAGTATATCATTCAACATTAAATAAACAAAAGTGAAAATTTTTCATTATTTTACTAGTGTTTGTGTAGAAAAAACACTTTTTTTACCAAAATCTACGGAAAGATAAATTGATTAATAATCACTTTTACTTTATTGATATTAAAACTGTAGTTTTGAATATAATTTAATATAGAGAGAAGCCTGCCAAATATAAAAGTATA
>NW_022877137.1:0-1721 GCF_010883055.1 Belonocnema kinseyi
ATTAAAAAAACTTGAAAAGCGATTGACCAAGTGTATAGAGCTCCAAGGAGATTATGTTGAAAAATAAAAAAAAATTTACCCAAAAAAAATTGTTTTTGTACTGCATTCTAAGGACTTATTGAACTACCCTCGTATTTCTACTGAATAACACTTAACTTGCGACATACTGGCTCGTTTAGATACAACACCGAACTGATTCAACTCTGTGAAATACGTCGGTTTATGTACATATTATATATAAGGAGTGAGGGAGTGTTTTGTTAGGTGGGGGAAGAGCCATGTGTTATGAGCGTGGGAATAACCGTTATGCCACACACGTGAATAAAACCGGTTTCTTTTTAACAGCCAAACAAAAGATAGAAGCGTGCTTTTCTTAGAAATGACACAAAAGAACACGTGTTTCATATAAATCATACAAAAGAATGCGCATTTCCTGGAAATTGCACAAAGAACACATATTTTCTATTAGTCACACAAACCAGTCAAGTGCATAAAATGTTATCTATTTTCTGTGAAACGTACGTACGTGCGTAGACGAAATACGCAAATAAAACTAATTATCAAACTAATGCCATTAGTTGTCGATATACTATCCGTGGTATATCGATACATTTTCTCCAGAAAAAATAATTTTTAAGGTAGTTTTTACCAGCGCAACAATTTCGATTTCGTTTATTTGTCAAAACAATGTTCTACACCCACTAGCACTAATTATAATATTATTGAAATAATATTTTTTTTAAATAAACACCGGTTTCAAGGGGTTTGTTTGGAATAAACCGGTTTTTCAGATATAAAACAGGTTTCAACACGCTAGAAACGAGAACATTAATCAATGCAAAACAAAAATTTTTCAAGGAAAGCATTTTTTTTAATGTCAAAAATTGTAACGCTTTAATTTTTTTAATTAGCCACTATTACCAAATATTCTTTAATACGAGCCCTAACGCTCTACTTGAGAGGTTAGTTTCACGGAAAATCCCAATAATGTTCAGAACAAGTTTCTATAGAAATGAATGGCACCAAATTCAAACGACTTTATGGAAATCTTTTTACAAAAAAGTTCCAAAAAATAAGACGGAATTGAATAAAACTTTTTGAAGAAATTAATAAAATATTTCCTGCAATAGTTTTGAAGCAATTCAAAAAAAGTCTTCTGTTTTACCTAATATATTCTGTAAGTCTTAACCCTTTTACAGGCAAAGTTCGAAAAAATAAAATGAAATTTAATGCAACTTTTAAAATAAATTAAAAAAATATTTGTAACAAAATTCTTCACGTCATTTAAAAAAAAAAATAATTTTTCTACGAAATATATTTTTCATTCTTAACTATTCTAATTTTTTCTAATGTTTTTTCGAACTGTCAACCATTATGCAATATCCCTCAATACTAGAAGTAAGCATATACTAAACCGTTTTGTTTGACATAAAATTTCGACTATAATTAAAACAAACCAATTTTTCAATGGAAGGCTTCAACCGCACGAACTAATTTTTAATCCGAATAATGTTCTAAAGTAATTTGTATACAATGTATACCAAAACATTAAATATAATTGAAGAAAAATTTGTTTCCAAAAAATGTTCGGAAAATTTCATTTAATACGAGGGTGAATTAAATATTAACCGGAATTCTTTTTTAATATTTATTTATTTATAAAACAATACAAAAATACTATGGATTATTTTTCTACATAGTCTCCTTCACGCTCTACACAT
>NW_022877138.1:0-1068 GCF_010883055.1 Belonocnema kinseyi
AAAATATTATCGGTTAAATAAAAAACTTGATTTTTTATTTGAAAATTTTTACTATTAAATTTCGCAATCAGAATTAATCTCTTTCGTTTAAAAATTCAACTTGTTTGTTGAATATTATTCCATTTGCGACAGAAGATATTATCGGTTAAATAAAAAACTTGATTTTTAATTTGAAAATCTTTACTAGTAAATTTCGCAAACAGAATTAATCTCTTTCGTTTCAAAATTCAACTTTTTTGTTGAATATTATTCCATTTTCGACAGAAAACGTTATCGGTTAAATAAAAAACTTGATTTTTAATTTGAAAATTTTTACTATTAAATTTCGTAATCAGGATTAGCTCTTTCGTTAAAAATTCAACTTTTTTGTTGAATATTATTCCATTTGCGAGAGAAAATATTATCGGTTAAATAAAAAACTTGATTTCTTATTTGAAAATTTTTACTATTAAATTTCGCAATCAGAATTAATCTCTTTCGTTTCAAAATTCAACTTTTTTGTTGAATATTATTCCATTTTCGACAGAAAACATTATCGGTTAAATAAAAAACTTGATTTTTAATTTGAAAATTTTTACTATTAAATTTCGTAATCAGGATTATCTCTTTCGTTAAAAATTCAACTTTTTTGTTGAATATTATTCCATTTGCGAGAGAAAATATTATCGGTTAAATAAAAAACTTGATTTTTCATTTGAAAATTTTTACTATTAAATTACGCAATCAGAATTGTTCTCTTTCGTTTCAAAATTCAACTTTTTTGTTGAAATTTATTCCATTTACGACAGAAAATATTATCGGTTGAATAAAAAACTTGATTTTAAATTTGAAAATTTTTACTAATAAATTTCGCAATCAGAATTAATCACATTCGTTTAAAAATTCAACTGTTTTGTTGAACATTATTCCAATTTCGACAGAAACCTACATCGGTCAAATAAAAAACTTGATTTTTCTTTTGAAAACTTTTACTATTAAATTTCGCAATCAAAATTAATCACTTTCGTTTAAAAATTAAACTGTTTTGTTGAACATTATTCTAATTTCGACTGAAACTTTCATCGGTGA
>NW_022877139.1:0-1925 GCF_010883055.1 Belonocnema kinseyi
TGGATAAAACCTTAATTATTTGATTTAAAAATTAATTATTTTGTTAAAAATATAACTATTTTGTAAAAAAGTCCTTTTTTCCATCAGAAGTTCAACTATTTAGTTGAAATTTATCTTTTTTTTTCTTTGAAGGTTCATCTCTTTCGTTGAAAATACACTTTTGAAACTGGCAGGTAAACTATACCATTTTTGGTTAGAAAATCATGTATTTTTTAAAAAATTTATCTTTCCTTGTAGAAATTAAATTGTTTTATGGAAAATTTGTACTTTTTGATTCAAAATTACATTTTTCGGATGAATTATCAACTGTAAATATTTTTTGGTTGTAAAGTAGTTTTGTTGTAAACGCAACTATATTGTTAAAAATTAAAATCATAATTTTTTGGTGGAAGATTCGATTATTCACTTCAACTTGAAATCCTTAGTAAAAAAAAATAATTTTCTTCTTATTAGGGATTCATAATTACAGTTGAAAATTCAACTATTTGCCTCTAAATTGAGATGAAAATTTAGTTTTTTTTGTAGATAATACTCTTTTTGAATTTATAATTCAATAATTTCGTTAAAAGTTCATGTATTTTGTTGGAAATTGACCTTGTTTGGTAGAAATTTAATCTTTTTGGTTGAAAATGTATCATTTTTGGTCCAAAATGCAATTGTTTGGTTGAAATATCAACTGTACATCTTTTTGGGTTTAAAAGTCGATTATTTCACAATAAGTTGAACTACTTTGTAAAAAAATACGTTTTCTTTTAACAAAGTTTTTTAATTATGGTGGAAAATTTAACTGTTTGATTATAAGTTTAACTCCTTTAATTGAAAGCCTCGAATTGCTAAATTTGTAATGAGCTAAATTTTAAGTTTGAACGCTACAATTTTTATTTAAAAAAAGATTCAAAATTAATTTAAAACTTGAAATTATTTCAAATAATTTGAAACACGATGTAGATTTTTGCAGATTTAAATAAAAAAATTAAGCTTTTTGAGAATTGTGAAATATTTAAAAAGAATAAAAAAGATTGTTGTGATTGCTAAGAAAATTGAAAATGATTTTTTATTTTGAAAAATTAATTTTAAGGGAGTAATTGAAAAGATTTCAGAAAATTAAAAAAAAAAGAATCAGGACGATTTTATGGCAATTGTCTATTTTGAAGTTTTTTAATTTTAGAAAAAACTCTAATTAACAAAATATATCAATTTTAAAGCCAAAAGTTTACTTTTTTAACAAAATACATTAATTTTATATCAAATGATTGGTATTTTAACTAATACAATGTACAGGATAAAGTTTCAACCAAAAATGGAATTGTTGAATTTCCAGATAAACACGATTTCTATCAAATTTTGACTTTTAACGTCCAAAAGATGCATTTTTTACAAAACAGTAACATTTTTAACAAAAAGGTTAATTTGAAGGCAAATAGTTGAATTTTCAACTATAGTTATGAATTCTTAAGAAGAAAAAATTAATTTTTTTACTAAAGACTTCAAGTTGAAGTAAATAATCGAATTTCCCACCCAAAAATTAAGATTTTAATTTTTAACAATATAGTTGCATTTACAACAAAACGACTTTGCAACCAAAAAATATTTATAGTTGATATTTCAACCAAAAAATTTAATTGTTCACCAAAAAGTATAAATTTTCCATTAAACAATTTAATTTCTACAAAGAAAGACGAATTTTTAACAAAATACGTGATTTTTCAACCAAAAATGGTATAGTTTAATTGTGAGTTTCAAAAATGTATTTTCAACGAAAGAGATGAACCTTCAAAGAAAAAAAAAGAAAAATTGTAACAAATTAGTTGAAATTTGGATGAAAAAGAGGACTTTTTTTACAAAATAGTTACATTTTCAACAAAATAATTAATTTTTCAATCAAATAATTGAGTTTTTATCCAAACGAGATGAATTCCAAAATC
>NW_022877140.1:0-1249 GCF_010883055.1 Belonocnema kinseyi
CCACCAAGTAAGTGTGTGGAGGGTGTGTAAAGGAATAAAGAAGGTGTAAGAAAAATGTAAACCCTTAGGGGACACATTAGAAGCTTCCACTGAACTAACTACTAATGGACAATTCGAATATTGAAAATGACTTCTTAAACAATTTTAAGTTGTTTAAATAAATGTAAATTATTAAAATATTTATTTATGCCTACAAATGTTAAAAAATCGTATTTTGTGATTGAAATGCAGTATTTCTTCATTGTTTTAAGTAATACATTTTTCTAAAAAAATGAAGTACTAAAGAAAACAATTATGTTATGTCTATTTTCAACATTTCTAAAAATTGAGCCAGACATCAACTTTCTTTTCAAATTAATATCCTATGCTACGTTTTGTTGCATAATGACATAATTTTGATACTTATCTTTTAAATTTTTATAAATTTCTATTTGTTTAAACAATCTGTATTTGCTCACGTAGTTTTTTCCGATAGCTAAAAAAATTAAATAAAATAAAAGACATACAATTATTTTTTTCGTTGTATAGTGTATGAAAAGAATAAACCAACAACTTTTTAATTGTTTAAACATATATAATTTGTTTAAATAATTACTTTCCCAAAAAGTTTTAAAATAGTATTTTTTTAATTAAACCTAATATTTAATTATTTTGAGGAGTAGCAAAGTAATTTCACATACTTCTGTGAAATCACACAGTGAAGTGTGTGATGTTTACAATGATACAATATGTAATTTCCCAAAACTTTGGAATTTTACACAAATCTTTTTTTACAGTGTAATTAATCAAAAAAAGGTAGGCATAGGATACTATTTTGAAAAGAAAGTTGATAATAGGCTCCATTTGTAGAAATTTCAAAAACAGACAATAAATAATTGCTTACGGTCATGTGACGAGTGGGTATCCCAAACAGATTCCTCCTTATTAAATCCTGCAGCATTAGTAACAAAAAAATAAATGACTTTTTCGGTTAAACGGTACAACCTTCAAAAAGAAAAAATCAGACAGAAGATTTTCAACTAAAGAAAAGCTATAAATTGGTTACAAATTGGTTTTTGCTAGGATGCGTGGTTTTTAAAAAATAAAAAACAACATTAACAATGTTTAAAATATAATTTTTGGACACACGACACGAAATATGAAATAAGTTGAAATAAAAAAGTGTTTCATCCAAAACAGAGCTAAAAATGTGTCATGATTTCCTGTTGTGGGACCGTCGTCTTTGATTTAGTCGTAACAATTAGAAATA
>NW_022877141.1:0-1308 GCF_010883055.1 Belonocnema kinseyi
CTTACAAAAATGGTCCAAAATTTTTTTCAAATGCTCTAACTTTTTGAATATTTATCCAAAATGGCTGTTTAACGAACTCGTCTTTTCTTTTCGGGCTTTTCGGACCTTTCTTTTCTTATACTTTCTCAATCATAAATGATGAGAATGAGAAAAATTAGAGGCCCTTTCATTTTTTACAAATAATTTCAGTTTTTTAATCATTTGAATTCTTTAAAGTAAAAAGCTGTTACTTTTCTCTGTAATATTGATATTTTATCCAATACAAATAAAATTGAAAATAAAGTTTTTTAAGTATAGTTAGGTTAAAAATTCTAGTAGCTTGGTTAAAAGTTGAACTACTTTTGTAAAAAAATTATTCTTTTTTGATTCACCTCTTTGTTCCAAAATTTAACTATTCTATTTTTAGAAAATCAATCTTCTGCGGATAAAAGTCGTTTTTAGGCTGAACTTTTTTGCTGAAAATTCGTTTTTTTAATTAAAAATTAATGTTTTTTAACTAACAAGGTAAATATTTCATTTTGGATTTAAATTGATATTTTCTTAAAAATTAATATTTTCTGATTTAAAATTGCTCCTTTCTAATTGAAAAGTCCTGTATTTTGCTAAAAATTTGTCTTTTTCTACCGAAAATCAATTTTCTGTGTAGAAAATTCATCATTTTTTATTAAAAATGCAACTGTTTGGGTCTACGTTAATCTAATTTGTTTAATGATTCAGCAATTTGGTAAAAAATTGAACTTTTCGGTTGAAAGTGAAGTTTTTTATTTCCAATGAAACCTTTTTTATCGCCAATAAAAGGGTTTGATAAAAATTTAACCTTTTGGCAGAAAATAAATTAGTCTATTTTGATTAACGATTTAAGAATATGGTAGAAAAATAAAATAGGATTCGTTTGTAAATTAACTTTTCCGTTAAAAAATCCATATTTTTGGTTTTAATTTTACTATTTGATTAAAAATTAAACTATTTTAATGTATTTCGCTGAAAATTCTTGTTTCTTAAATTTATTTTTTTTACATCATATTTCTGCAAGATTTACCTCTTTGGCTTAAAATTTAACTTTTTTTGATGATAATTTGGTTTTTTTATGTTCAATATTACTTTTTTCTCTGAAAATTGCAAATTGTCTATTCTTGATAGGAAATTTATCCTTTATAAGTTGAAAATTCTACTATTTGGTAGAAAATTCATGGAATTTGTTAAAAATTCGTCTATTTGGTAAGAAAATTAATCTTCTTTATTGCAAATTTGTTATATATGTCGACTATAAATCTCAGGAATTTTTAAAATACTAAGAAAATCAGGTGG
>NW_022877142.1:0-1192 GCF_010883055.1 Belonocnema kinseyi
TGCGAATAAAAGTAGTAGCCTCAACCACTTTAATAGCAGCGGCATATATTACAAACTAAAATAGTTGGGCCTACTACTTTGTTAGTTGTCCCAACCAACTAGATTTTTCAGTGTTGAACCATTTTTGAAATTTTCTAAAATCTTTTTAAATAATTTCTTCAAATTAATTTTTCGAAATAAAAAGTTATTTTAATTTTTCCTAGGAACCTGAAAAAATATCTTTCATTTTCGTGAAACTTTACAAAGTTTAGAAAAAAACTTTACAAGTTTTATTTATTTTTGAGTCGTTTCAAAACTTTAGAATATCTCTCAAGCTTACTCAAATTTTTTCCAAAATTATGTAATATGACAAAATTGCAAAATTTTGCTTGAAAATCTTTCAAACCCTTTTTAAAAATTCAAAAATCTCCCATAAATTTCAAGAACTTTTTTCACACCCTGGCATAATTCAGTTTACCTAAAAAATTTGTGAAACTTGAAAAATTAAAAAAAATGGTCTCAACGTCTTCTATATACTTTTCACCCACATTTTAAAATATTTAAAATTATTCTTTTAAAATAAAACCAAAACCATTTTTCCACAGATCTTTTATAATTATTAAAAAGCTTCCAACTCTTTTATTCGGGGTCTTCAAGCACTTTCATACCGGAGCGATAATTAATGGAAATGATTCGATAAAAAAAGAAAAATAATATTAGAAAACTCAACTGTATCATTTTCACAATAATTATATAAATAAACTGTTTCAATAATAATAGTTTTGATTTTTGGTTATTATTTCGGTGGATTAATCCATCTACCATTAAGGTAAATTAAAAATGTTTTTATTTAAAAAAAGTGCCGGACTGTCGAGTGCGCATAACCTGACGCATGCGCATAAATTTGAATTTAAATTTGGTTCGAATCGAATGTTTTAGGGTAATAAAAAAATGACTGTAATTCCTTTAAAAATGTCTTGTTTTATTATTCTTAAAGTAGGTATACTTTGTTTCCGTAAAGAATTATTTCTGAAGGGGAAAAACAATTTTAAAAATTTGCTTCATGTACTCATGTTTGTTTTCTACACCTTGATTTATCCGCCTTTTGAATATTTAATTTATTGTAAGTTTTTGCCACCTATGTTCATGCATAATATGCATATTTTTTTAGCTATAAGTATTATATAGTATTATAATTAATTATTCATACTAT
>NW_022877143.1:0-1740 GCF_010883055.1 Belonocnema kinseyi
GAACTCATGTTCCAGGACTTCATGTGAACGTGTCAGGCTTTCTAGGGATTGGAGATGAGTATCTACGAAATAAAATCATATCAATAACTTTTATTTCCAAACTACCGTCACCATCCCCGCAGCGCTCCAAACATGACCAAAAAATAAAGAAATACATTTTTACTTATTATTGTTACTCTTTAGCAATTTTGGTCGTATTTTTTAAAAAAATAATTATTAACGGACAATTAGAATATTGAACATGACTTCTTAAACAATTTTAAGTTGTTTAAACAAATGTAAATTATTAAAACATTTATTTATGCCTACAAATCTTAAAAAATCGTATTTTGTCATTTAAATACAGTATTTCTTCATTGTTTTAAGTAATACATTTTTCTAAAAAAATGATGTACTAAAGAAAACAATTATGTTATGTCTATTTTCAACATTTCTAAAAATTGAGCCAGATATCAACTTTCTTTTCAAATTAATATCCTATGCTACGTTTTGTTGCATAATAACACAATTTTGATACTTATCTTTTAAATTTCTATAAATTTCTATTTGTTTAAACAATCTTTATTTGCTCACGTAGTTTTTTCCGATAACTAAAAAAATTAGATAAAATAGAACACATACAATTATTTTTTTCGCTGTATAATGTATGAAAAGAATAAACCAACAACTTTTTAATTGTTTAAACATATATAATTTGTTTAAATAATTACTTTACCAAAAAGTTTTAAAATAGTATTTTTTAATTAAACCTAATATTTAATGATTTTGAGGAGTAGCAAAGTAATTTCACATACTACTGTAAAATCACACAGTGAAGTGTGTGATGTTTACAATGATACAATATGTAATTTTCCGAAACTTTGTAATTTTACACAAATCTTTTTTTACAGTGTAATTAATCGAAAAAAGGTAGGCATAGGATACTATTTTCAAAAGAAAGTTGGTATCAGGTTCCATTTGTAGAAATTTCGAAAGCAGACAATAAATAATTGCTTACGGTCATGTGACGAGTGGGTATCCCAAACCGATTCCTCCTTATTAAATCCTGCCGCATAAGTAACAAAAAAATAAATGACTTTTTCGGGCAAACGGTACAACCTTCAAAAAGAAAAAATCAGACAGAAGATTTTCAACTAAAGAAAAGCTATAAATTGGTTACAAATTGGTTTGTGCTAGGATGCGTGGTTTTTAAAAAATAAAAAACAACATTAACAATGTTTAAAATATAATTTTTTGACACACGACACGAAATATGAAATATGTTGAAATAAAAAAGTGTTTCATCCAAAACGGAGCTAAAAATGTGTCATGATTTCCTGTTATGGGACTGTCGTCTTTGATTTAGTCGTAATAATTAGAATTATAAATATCAAAATTAGATTTTTTGGTAAACGATACAAGTTATGAACAGAGGATTAAGAGATAAAACATATCCACCGAAAAAGTATGCAAAAATTTGTTATGAATAATTTTGAAACTAAATGGATGGAAGAAATGTATTGAAATAATGCATGTTTCAGCGTACTCAATAATAATATTTGATACAAAATAAGAAACATATATTAAAATGATCAGATAAATAAAATTGTTGTTTACAATATCTGAATAGGTAATTCCAGGCCGACTTCAAGAAATACCTGTAATGTACATTTGATATAAGACTGTTGAAAATAGCGTATAAAGTTGAACATTTTAGGCCTAATCCAGTGTGAAGTACGACTATTTATTAAACAATTCCTC
>NW_022877144.1:0-1575 GCF_010883055.1 Belonocnema kinseyi
AAAATAATATTATTTTTATTTAGTTTGCATTATTAGGTTTTACTTAACATTGTTGTACATTACATCGTGAAAAACGAAAAAAAATTATAAACATTCTATTTGTTTAAATAATGTTTTTTTTTCGTTCATTCAAAAATCACCTAGGGGTATTTTATTGAAGTATGCAGTAATGTGCTTGAAAATATTTTTTAGCTTTTAGGTTTGTTTATATTGCGTTCCCATCTGTTTATAACAATAAAATTGTTTAAAAATAATTATTTTTGCTTAATTCGAAAATCACCTAGAGGTATGGCTGAGCCGAATTCAGATATGTTTTTATTTTTTAGATTGGACAATTAGTTTTGTTTAAATAAATTCCCCAATTTTCAAATCTATATGTATAGCTAAATTCAGGGTCGTGTAATTTCTGGTTTCATGCAGGCACGAGCGGATAGTGATGCGGTAAATTAGGTACATTAAGCTAGCACCTCCACAATTGAATTTTTGAATTTTTCATAGCTCAGAATTTTGGGCTTCTTTTGTGCTTTTTTTGAGCTGCAATAAAAATTTTTGGGCTTTTTTACTTTTTTCAAAAAATCAATTTTCTTGTGGAGGTTCCAGCTTACATTAACCCAGCACCTCCAATTCTTTAAATCACTAAATAATAAAAATTCAATTACACCAGAATTTTGGGATTTTTTTGGGCTCTTAAAATCCGCAACAAATTTTCCCCAAACCAACCCTTAACTTCCAAAATCAACCACCTTCAAAAAATTGAAAATTTTCAATTATTTATTAACGGAATATTTTTAGGCTTTTTTGGGCTCCCAGAAAATACCCACTTCGATTTTTGGGCTCCAACCCTTACAGGAAAAAATTAAACCCAGTGTAACACGCAGATATGAAATTGTCAAAAAATAACTTTTATTACATTTTAGAGCTTGAATAAAGTCTCTTATTTTTGGGCTCCTCGAAAATACACGCTACGATTTTTGGGCTTCAACCCTTAACGTCAAAAATCAACCCACGTAGATACTACTTTGTCAAAAAATCAATTTTTCTAGAATTTTTGAATGGTAATAGAGTCTCTGATTTTTGGGCTCTTCGAAAATTTTTGAATTTTTCATAGCTCAGAATTTTGGGCTATTTTTGGGCTGCAATAAAAATTATTGGGCTCCTTTACCTTTTTCAAAAAATCAATTTTCTTGTGGAGGTGCCAGCTTACATTAACCCAGCACCTCCATTTCTTTAAATCATTTAATAATAAAAATTCAATTACACCAGAATTTTGGGCTTTTTTTGGGCTCTTGAAATCCGCAAAAAAAATTTTCCCTAAACCAACCCTTAACTTCTAAAATCAACCCCCTTCAAAAAATTGAACATTTTTCAGTTATTTATTAACGGAATATTTTTGGGCTTTTTTTGGGCTCCCAGAAAATACCCACTTCGATTTTTGGGCTGCAATCCTTGCAGTAAAAAATTAACCCCATTGTGACACGCAGATATGAAATTGTCAAAAAATAACTTTTATTACATTTTAGAGCTTGAATAAAGTCTCTTATTTTTGGGCTCCTCGAAAATACACGCTACGATTTT
>NW_022877145.1:0-2354 GCF_010883055.1 Belonocnema kinseyi
AATAATTAGAGGAATTGATATGTTTGTCTATTATGCTATTATTTATTAACTTACAATGCGTAATTCAAAATCTGTATTGTAAGTAATAAAAAGTGAACAAAAAAGATTTGACAGAACAATTTTAAATCAGTTAAAATTTTAAGAATGTTCAGATTTTAACGTTAAAACTTAAACGGTTTCAATTTGAAAGGCTTAGTCATTAAACAAATGTGAACGTGTGACTGAAAGTTCATAACCTATTTTCAACTGAAAAATAACTTCATAACAATATATTCTTAATTAAAGGATTTTATAAATTTAGAAGATTGTTTCAGTCTCAAATATTTAAATTTAACCCATTCAATTTGAAATTTTTCATTAAAAAAAAAGATTAATTATTGAATATTTAGCAATATTTGTATTCAAGACAAGTAAATTGAAACCAAATATTTAAAAGTAAATAATCTTTAACCCAATTGTTTGAATAATAAATGTTTAATTGTTATTTATACATCCACATTGTAAATAAATGTTCTAGAATTTGCAGGATTTTCTGAAAATAGTCGAAAAAATTCAGTTCAGTTTGGGAGATATTTAGAAGTTCTGAAAAAATTTCAAAAATAATTTTAAATTTAAAATCAATTTAAAACAACTTCTAGATTTCTCAAGAATTTGAAATAAAATGTTGAAGCTTTCCAAGGATTTTTAAACTATTTAAAAAGTAAATAATTGTATTTCTAATTTGAGAAGTGTTCAGTTAACATTTTTTCAATTTTTCAATATTTGATGTTTCTAGTTTAAAATTCATTAAAATTATATAATTTTGAAAATTTTAAATTTCATTGATTGATTTTTTAATTTAGAGCATTGAAAATGATAAAGTGGATTTATATTTTTTATACTGAAAAATGTTAGTACCTTCAATTTTATACGTGTAAATTATTGAGCATTTGAATACAAATTTCTTTGAATTAAAACTTTTGAATTTCAATTTTAAAAGTTCAAAATTTAACAGTTCCACTTTGAATACTTTCATTTGCAGCTTAGTTTTTATTACCTCAAGTGGAACGTTTTGTAGCTTTAGTGTTCCATTTCTTAAATTTCATTGACCGTCAAAAATGTTTGCGAAACGGGAAAAAATCAGGAAATGATCGGGAATTTATTTCATCGATTAAAACGGCCACCCTGTTTTATTAAATGATTTTATTTATTTTCCGTTTGTGAGAGGTGAGGGGACTCACGTTCAGAAAGCACCCCGATTTAATTTTTTATGCAAATATTATATAAAATGATATAATTTATTTTTATTATGTTAGAGGCGAGTGGCACTTCTTTTTATTTTTTGTTTATTCCCAAATTTTTTGTAGGTACTTTTCGGTGGGTTTTTATGCCTTTCAAGCTTTTTCCACCTAGCCGATATATTTATTTTTATATTCCCAAAAAAGAACATATGTTTATGAAGATTTTTCCTTATATTTAAAAATCTAAATAGTTACTGCATCTGTTTTGGGTTCTAAAAAATAATATTTGTAAGATTTTTTCAAAATTATCTGCTTTTGCAGTTGTATTGTCGTTTATTTTTAGTTTTGTTTTATATAAAAATGTAACTTTCACTCTGCTTACAATCAAAAGATTAAAAAAATTTCGCACCACTGTAATAATCAATTACTGAACAATAAGGGTATAAAACTTCAATTGACGCGTTGAACACACGTGTAATTTGCATTACATGTAAAGAATTATGAGTATTTGAATTTAAGAAAACAATAAGGTGTGCTGTCAAGAAATTATCCACATATATCTTTAAAGTGTTTTCTCTTTTAAACTATTGATAGAAATATTTATAGATAGGTAACACAGATATATTTATAATACAAATATTTACCTTTTTGTTTTTAGTTTAAACAATATCAAACACTAAATAAAAACTTGGACAATTTTTTGATAATTGACATTATCATTTTATCAGTTTTTAAAATTAAATATTCACAACATTGTCAAAAAATTGTCTCCATGAAATTCGTTACATACATGTAATCTTATTTCCTTTAAAAGACAACATATAATTCAAGCTAAAGCATTTCCATTCAATGGAAACAATTTCAAATTGGTAGATAATTTCAATTTTACATAGAACAATATTAATATTAATATTTTTTCAACTATTCCGCATTTTAAACAAATGCAAGAAATTGGCGATTTTAATGATTTCCATGTTTCGCGCGATTAATTCTTCTATATGCAATATCAGAATATTAATTCCGTGATTAATACTACGAGGGTGGATTGATAAGTTTCCGGCCTGGCCAAGAGATGGCGCCACTAGGCCTACCTTGAGGTGGCGTTCTATAGTACCATCCTTAGATAGCTTGTAG
>NW_022877146.1:0-2395 GCF_010883055.1 Belonocnema kinseyi
AACTTAACCTTAGGAAATTTACTTTGTACGCACAGCTGTTGAGCAAATAGTTAGAATTTGGAAGGACCCATTACAAGGGCCTCACCCCCAGTTCCCACTACTGGATTTCCATGATTTTCTTAACACGCCTGCGCCTCCTACCTTGCCCTTCCTCGACCAATCAAGACCCTCAACCAATCAAGACCCTCAACGGCATCAGTTCTCCCAACTTACCAAATTTTCCCATTTTCGCACCCTGTCTTTTGCTTCCTCAAAAATAGTAATTCATTACTTGTCGGTCGTCTCGTACCAATCTTTGTTAAAACCTTCGCTTGCCCGTCACTTTGTACAAACTTCGATAAAAACATACAGTCCACCTAACCTTTGATAGTATGTATATATGTACATTTCTTTTAAAATATATGTATTAAACATACAAGCCTTCGTTCGTGTTTTATTCACCAAAATTTTAGCAATTCGATAAATTAAAGTGAGCAAAAACACATGTCAAAGTAAGGAACTTTAAAAACTTTTAATTTTTCAGCTATGAAAAAAATGGATGGTCTGCCTAAGCTCGCAGGTACATGACCAGAAAGTAGGTCGTTGGTCAGCCGGGTCAGGGTACAAGCGTCTAGACCAGCGATTCCCAAACTAGTGCTGACGGTCGGCGGCCTGACCGCGGTCGGGGGAAGCCACCCCGAGCCGGGCAACCCCCTAGGGGGGAAGCCAGCCCGGGCCCAGCACCTCGGCTGCCCCCCCCCCGCTATGAGGACCCTTTCATTGTCATGAAATTTAAGGCTGTTTCAATAAATAAAATCCTAAAGACATGGCTCAATTCAATTCTAATTATCTGAATCATTTTCCCGGTGTAATTTTAAGAAAATGAAAAAAAAGTTGATGAAAATCGGTTAACATTTCGAGTAATCAAGCATATCTTTTAGTACATGCAAAATTACAAGAACTGTCAACTGGCATTGAAGATATTAACCGATTTTCATCAACTTTCTTTTCATTTGCTTAAAACCAGATTAGGAAATTGATTCAACTAATTAAAATTTAATTTTTTAACATTTTAACACATTTTAATTTTTCTCAACCGGTTCTAATTCTCTCGCGTGAAGCATGCAACCTTCCGCATGACCCACCGTCAAGTATCCCCCTCGGGTTCTAGTAGAGGGGAAAAATTGTAGGGTGGCGGCCCTGCCCCTTCCTGAAAACTGCAAAAAAAGTTTGGGAATCGCTGGTCTAGACCCCGACTACTACTTTGCGCTAGGGTCTCGCATGGTGCGCGCGCATCACCTACCTACTCGCGAGAAATTTAGAAAACGATGTTTCAATTAGTTTTCAAGATTTCTATTACTTATCATAATGTGATGTAATAAAATGTTGTATGTTTCTAATTTTGGAGCCTCAAAGTTTTTGGCTGTAAGGGTTTTGAAAGGAAACCAATTCGCCATTTTGTGGTACAATGAAATTTATTATTAAAATAAATTAATTGCGTAAATATGTTTAAAGTTTAAGTAAATTTAAAAGAACAATGTATATTGAGAGAAATATCTCAACCATATGAGATCGCTATTAGATACGTTTTTATTCATTTACATATACTTTTATGATATTGCTCAGATAATTCAATTTTATACAAAACTTATGTAACTGCGAAGTAGCTAATTTGATGTATTTTTTGTAATAAAGTTACAGCAATAAAATTTTGCTCATCTGGACTCGGTTTTTCAAACCGTCTGCTTTTTTCGATGTTGTCTTTCGTATGCTGAATAGTCGTCGTTGAGGTTGGATTTTCTTATTAGCAGGTTCCTTCGTTTTCCTAGGCGCTGCTACAAACTCTTGTCGAAGGGCCCTGATTGCTGATTCAATTGGATTTAACAGTTTCTCCACTGCTGCTATCTGCTTTTTATTTTCCACCTCGTTTTCCACGATGTTTATAGCTCTCTGTAGTTTTTCAATTAATTTTTTCTTTCTCTCTAGTAGTGGTTTCCTTTCTTCAGATGTACTGAAAAGCAGAAAAATTGATTGCGCTTCTATCCTCTTTGAATTTTCAGCGATTTCTAACGGATGGTCATCTCCTAAATAGAAACATGTATTATTATATTATTAACATGTATTTTTATTATTAGTAAATCCAGTTAAGAAAAAAAAACGATTCAATAGCAAAAACTCCAAGACACAAAGTAAGCTAATAGAATTACATCAACAAAAAATTTCAATAAGAAACCAAAATAAACACATTTTGATGATAAACAAAAAAAATATAATACAATAATGAAATAACAGTTAATAATTAATAATAATTAATTAATAAATGATAATAATTAATTAATAAATAAAATAGAATTGAGTAGCAAGCAGAAACTCCAAGGCATAAAGTCCGCTAATAGAGACAACTCAGCAGCACATT
>NW_022877147.1:0-2276 GCF_010883055.1 Belonocnema kinseyi
GGATAAGATTGTAAAAAATATATAGATGTAAACGGAAAGATTGTAAGGAATGGAAGTCATGTAAACCCTTAGGGGACACATTATGAATAAAGAAGAATTAGAAAAAGTTAAATTCATTCAAAAAATACAAATTTTCAACGATATTCTTGAATTCACAACTTAGAAAAATTAATTTTAAAACAAACAGTTAAATATTCAGTTAAAAAAAGTAATCAAACAAAAATTTTTTTTACTAAAATAAATAAATTTTTAACTAATTTTGGTTCAATTTTTAACCAAATAGTTCAATTTTCAGTTCAAAGTTGAGTTTTAACCCACAATATAAATTTTAAAAAGAAATGAATTTTCAACTGAAAATATGAATCTTGAACCAACAAACTGAATTTTAAAGAAAGTAGTCCAACTTTCAACAGAGTTGAATTTTCTACCTAAAACGTTGAATTTTCAATTAAAATACTTAAATTCTCAACTAAAACGAATTATTTTTCAACCAAACAATTCGATTTTTAACAAATAGTTACATTTTCAGTTAAAAAATTGAGTTTTAACCCAGAATATAAATTTTCATCAAAGATTATGAACCTTTAATAAAAAATAAATGATGAAGAAACAGTTAAATGTATATGAAGTATACGAATTTTCAACAAAATACCAGAATCCTTAACTAAACAAATTAATTTTCAACTTAACAGTTTAATTTTCTGCCAAATAATTAAATTTCCAGTTTAAAAAATTTATTTTAACCAAAAAAATATTTCCACAAAGAAGTATCGTTTTCAACCAAAAAGACGTATTTTCAGCTAAAATTATGAATCTTTAACAAACAAAAATATATAAATTTTAAAGAAAGTAGTTCAAATTTTAACCAAATATTTAACTTTAAATCAAAAACAGTTGCATTTTCAACCCAATAGTTAAATTATCAATGAAAAAATAAACGTTAAACAAAAAAAACTAATTTTTAGCAATGTAGTTTTACTTTAAGCAAAAGAGATGAATTTTCACCTAAGATTAAGAAACTTTGACCAAAACAATTATTTTTAAAGAAAATAGTTTACTTTTCAACCAGAAAATATTTAATTTTAAATCAGAAACAGTTGAATTTATAAGAAAATTGAAATTTTTAATAAAATATTTGAATCCTCAACTAAAAAAGACTAATTTTCCGCCAAACAGTTGCATTTAAAAAAAAAACACGCGATTTTCTAACAAAAAATACATCTCAATAAATCTCATGCATTTTTCAATTAAAAAGTTAAATTTTCAGTCCAGAGGATTAATTTTCTACCAAAAAGTCAAATTTTTAACAAAATACATGCATTTTTAACCAAACAATTGAAACTTTAATTTAAAAATGTACATTTATAAACAAAAGTTAAATAGTTAAATTTACAATAAAAAATTAACCAGAAGAAAACGATTTATCAACAAAATAGTTGAATTTTTAAAAAATAGAATGAATTTTTAACTGAAATTACGAATCATTACCTGAAAAATTATTGCATTTTTGAGACGAACATACAAATTTTCAAACCCGAAATTGTGAATTTTCAACATAAAAGTTAATTTGAAAACCGAAACAGATTAGTTTTTAATCATAAGGATGAAGTTTTAATCAAATATTTCCAGTTTTAAACAAGAAAGATGAAATTTCTACAAAAAAAAATGAATTTTCAAGTCAAAAAACGAATTTTCAAGAAAACAATTGAATTTTCAACCAAAAAGGATGACTTAATGTATGCATGGCCCCTAAACAGAATTAAGATTCATTTAACTACAAAAAAACATTAAATTTTCTTCTTTTCAGGCATGAACTTGTGTAGATTCCCAAATCAGATCCGATTCAAGATATCTTACGAAAACCTAGTTTGTAGAAGTGGAGCCAGTTTTATCACAGCAATGCCACTTATCATCATACTGTCAATTTTAGATGCATTTAGACACTATCAAGTAAAAGTATTGAAAGCTTTCTCATACTTAAGAATCATAATTTATTTTAAGCTATCCTTTTTCCATTCTGGACTATTCATCAAATCCAAAGTTATTTGGATTTTTGTAATAACATGTAATAATTATTAATTGTAAGCTGCTGACATTTTGAAAATATTTTATAAACGTATATTTTTCCGGTCAAATTAAAAATCGAGTTTTTCATTTCAAAGATGACAGCTTCTTCGAAAATGGAATAATGTTCAAGAAAATAGTTGAATTTTTAAACGAAAGAGATTAATTCTGATTGCGAAATTTATTAGTAAAAATTTTCAAATTAAAAATCG
>NW_022877148.1:0-1429 GCF_010883055.1 Belonocnema kinseyi
ACTAGGATAATTAAGTGATTGCATAGCACTGCACTTTTCAAAAGTTATCTGTAAAAATAAATTATTTTTAGCATTGAAATATGAGATTTAGGAAATAAGTACATTTTCTATGAAACTAGTTGAATTTTTAACACAAAAATTCAATTTTCAACCAGAGAGGATGTCTTTGTAACAAACATGCTGAATTTTTAAACAAGTAATAAAATTCATAAGTAAAAAGGTAATATTGTGGAGAAAGCCACTGCAAATAAATAAATATCAATACAAGGCAAAAAAATCACTAACAACAATATTATACCATGCGGTTACCGCAATACTTTAGTTTTAATTTTCTCTAATTTCCTCAACTCGTCCTCCTCCTCATAAAAATCTTCATATTCCAGCTTCTCTTTCTTCACCTCCTTCTTTTCCAACTTCTCTTCTAAACAGTTAAAACAGTTACACTTTTATTCATCTTGTCACTAATAGAGTAAACATGGCTGTTCACTCATGGAACCTAAGCTTATATCTTCCTCTTCCTCATCCTCCTCTTCTCCTCCACCTACATGTCCTCCTCCTCCTCATGTCATTTTCCTCCTCCTCCTCGTCATGTCAATTGTTAATGAAATGCGGGACGTGATTCATGAAATGGAACCGACACTGTACAAAGTAAGCAATAAGTTTAAAAATTTGATATATAATTTTTACGTTTATTGTAACGAAATAAGTTAAGTCAAATAAATTTTTGTAAATGTATGTGTATTTATTGATTTCCTTTACCTGAATTAATTGTAGTTTATGAAATCATATTATAAAACAGAATATTTAGTGAAAATTATCATTTTATGTTAGGGTTGCCAAGTCTGAAAAATCGAAAAACCGGCCTCTCGCTGGTTTCTAAAAAAAAAAAAAAAAAAAAAAAAAGCTATATTGGTTAGGAAGATATTTGTCAATAAGAAGAAATGCCTTTCCTATTTCATATTATTATTATATTATTATAATATCATATTATTATTTATATATTTATATATAATATTATTATTATCATATTACTATATATTTTATTCTTTTGCAATGAAATCATATTTTTTTGTGACTTAGCCGCTTTCAATAAATCAGTTTTGAATTTCACATTTTCAAAAAATTCTTCGCAGCTACAAGACAGATTCAGTCGTATACACAATTCAGCTTTCACTGTTTCCTCCGAGAGCCGATTTCGATTATCAGTCCACAAATGATTCATTACGCTGAAGATACGCTCCACATAAGCATTACTACACGGAATCGAGAAAACAGATTGAATCATTTTTTTTAAATTCGGTGCTTTACTAGTTTGAAAAAATTTCCACCATTTTTCTGAACACGGTATGTTTTCCTTCTTTAAGGCAGGTAATGCTGTTTCAAATAAACTTAACTCATCAAAAAGATCGTCAACATCAACCTAGAAAAC
>NW_022877149.1:0-1922 GCF_010883055.1 Belonocnema kinseyi
CTTGACGAATCATTCTATAGAGATGGCATTACTAGACTAGAACACCGCTATGAGAAATGTATCAGCCTTGGAGGAGATTATGTTGAGAGATAAAAAAAAAAATTCTTAAAAACGTTGTTTTTCTTGGTCAGGCCGGAAACTTATCAATCCACCCTCGTATTCTTAGTTTAAAACTTTTTTTTAACTTTTCAAGTTTTAAATTATTGTTAAATATCTTCAAAAGTTTTTAATATCTCTGAAACTTTCTTCAATTTTTTCAAAATTAATAATTGTTCAATTTCTATTTATTCTTCAAAATTTGTTTTAAATATTTGGTTAAAACTAATTAAAAAAAAAAAATTACGAAATATTTGTTCAAAAATCTTGAGAATTTTCTTTTTATTATTTCAAAACCTTTCCAAATCTTTAATAACCTTCCAAATATTATTTCAAAACCCTTAAAAAACTGCAATTTATTTTAAAAAAATTTTCAAGCTTTTAAATTAGAATTGATTCTTTTTAAAATGTCTCATATCGCTGTAACTTACTCGATTTTTTAAAAGTTAATAATGTTTCAATTGTTATTTGTACATAAACATTCAGCTATTTCACTTGTAAATTAATTTTTTTAAATAAAGCAATTAAAATTGCAACCTACAATATTTAAATTCAGCTCTATTAAATGTTACAGATTCCAGACTTTTCAGGGATTTCATATAAATCAGTTTCAAATTATTTAGTTTTAAATATGTATTTGATTTCTAGTTGCTGATTTTGAATGAAGAGTCATATATATTTATAGATATTAAACAATTGTTCTTTTTCTTTAATAATGTTTTTAAATAGAATGGCTTGAAAATATAATTTTTTCGACTATAGAAATATTTGAATAGAATTTTCAATTTAATAATAGTGTTTTTTATGAATCGATTATTTTGAAATTATTTAGAAATTGATAACAGTTTATATAGTTTCAATTGGAATACTACATTCGTTTAACTACTGAGGTTTTGAATTGAAATTATTATTTTTTTTATAAAAAAATCATTTTATATTATCACAGCAATCTTAAGAATTTTGGTATTACCTTGAAACTTAAAAATCGTTAGAAAGTTTTAAATTTTATTTTAAAATCTCAAAATCAAAAAATTGTCTAAAAACCGTCCGAATTTCTGTTCTTACCTTTTTAGAAATCTTCTGAAATTCTTTTATATTTTCTTTGAAAATTAAATTTTCAATATAAAAAATTATTCTTAAAAAACATTGTAAAATCCTTAAAAAGTTTATTAAACGGTTGTAAACTTTTGAAATCTTCTGAAATCATTTTACATAAAAGATTACTTTCAATAATCCCAGGATTTAACTTAACTTATTATAACAGACTAAGCATTTGAAGGTCACATTTTTTACCGCATTCGATATTACTTACATGTTTTCTCTCTTTATATTAAGCTTGAACATGAAAATACTAGAATAGACTCAACATACAATTTTAAGTATTTGTAGTAAAATTTCGGTTTGAAAAATGCGAAGTGGAAAATGAAATTTGAACTAATGTTGGAAAAAACTATGAGAAAGTAAAATAGAAATAAAAACTTGAATACAGAACATGGAAACTGTATTTTCCGAATTGTGATTCTAAAAACTGTATCTAAGTTGTCGAATTCAGTTTCCACAAATTCCAAATCACGCGTGAAATTTGTACAAAGCTTAAGGAACATTATAAATTGGAAAAAAGAATGAAAAACTTAAAAACATAAAAAGAAAAAGGCGTTTTTGAATTTTAAATCATATAACTCGTATCCAAGTCGGAACTCAACGTGGAAAAACTGAGAAGGTAAAACAGAAGTATGAACTTGAATACAAAAAATTGTAATTGTTTTTAAATATTAAAATTGTAATCTAGTATGCCATCCCATACTTCACTTTTTTATATATTTCAA
>NW_022877150.1:0-1121 GCF_010883055.1 Belonocnema kinseyi
CCAATTTCTTTTCTTGTTAATTTTATTACTGTTATTGTAAATCTCATGAATGCATTCTTTAATGATGTCATTTACAAACTCAAGAGGATAGTTATTCTGTACTAAAGTTGCTTTTAATAGGTTAAAATTTTCTATTCTAAATTGTAATAAATAAATAATAAATAAATTTTCCAAAGTTCACAAACCCAATTTAAGTTGGAGACTAATTGTTTCTACTGTTGGCTCCCCAGCTAATAAATTATCAAAGTATATTTCAAATATTTTAAAACCAGTTTCTATAAACACTGATTCAGTTGTAAAAAAGAGTTAGGAACTTAAAGATTTAAAAAAAAAAATAAATGTACCAAAAACCCATTCGATAGTTTCTTTCGATGTTGTGTCCATGTTGCCCTATGGGTTCACCATTATCCCCTGAAGTTTCTGATTTAGTTTTACAAGATGTTGAAAAAAGAGCTTTACAATTGTTAGATTTCGCACCTATTTTGTACAAACGATATGTCGACGACATTTTAGCCATTATTCCCACAGATAAAATTCAAGTTTTCTTAAATGCATTTAATAGTATTGAAGATTGTATAAATTTCACTCATGAATGTGAGATTAATAATGTTATTAACTATCTTGATTTAAAAATTATAAAAATTCCAAATGGTGATTTATTAACCAATTGGTATAAAAAACCTTATTGGTCTGGTAGATACTAAAACTATAATTCACATAATTTATTTGGGCATAAAATTGGTTTAATTAAGGGTTTAGTTGATAGATGTGTAAAATTATCTGACATTCAATTTAGAAAAGAAAATTTAAATCTATTAAAAACAACTTTAGTACAGAATAACTATCCTCTTGAGTTTGTAAATGACATCATTAAAGAACGCATTCATGAGATTTACAATAACAGTAATAAAATTAACAAGAAAAGAAATTGGAGTGATACTTACAATAGATTTAATTTAAATGTTACTTTGCCTTACATTCAGGGCCTATCAGAAAGATTAAGACATTCACTTAAAAATTTTAATATCAATGTTTATTTTAAAAACACTAATACATTAGATAATTATTTGTCAAGAAGAAAAGACGTCGATTCCATTGAAAATTTATCTGGTGTTATTTAT
>NW_022877151.1:0-1026 GCF_010883055.1 Belonocnema kinseyi
GTCCCGAATTGGAAAATTCTCGACAATTTACAATCTTACCGAATTTAAGAATTGCCGACAGAAAATTTCCGAATTATACAATATCCGGGCTAGAAAACTCTCCAATTTGAACAATTAAAAAATAGTTAGTTAAAAAAAATTTTTTTAATAGAATAATAAAATATTTTTACCGAGGAAAAAACCTTTTTAATGTTTAAAGTTTCTAAAAATTATTGTTTGAATTAAAAATAACAATAATTGAACAAATGTATTTTTGGATGAAAAAAGTTGTTTGAAAATGTCCATTTTATTTTTGTACAATACAGAAAACGCTCGCAAAAATAAAATTATTATTTAAAAAAATAAAAATAAAAGTCGCGTTTAATCAGCCTGCATTGAATCCTGCAAAGTTTGTTTCATTTGAAGCTCATGTGTTTTAAATTAATGTTTGTATCACATTTTTATACAATTATTGTCATTTTAAACTAAAACATTAATTTAAAAAATTAAACATTAAACCAAATTTCTATAATAAAAATATTTGATTAATGTATTTTTAATAAATAAATAATATTGACCACGTAACTGTTTTTTCAATTTCTGCAATTCGGGAATTTTCTAGTTTGTATATTTTATCATTAGACAGCATTCGGCCTGGAGTTTTATTATTCGGAAATTTTCAAATTCGATAATATTGTAAACTGTCCAAAAATTCATTATTCTAGAATTTTTTAATTCGGGATTTTCAGGTTTCAGCATTTTGTTATTTCGGGAAGTTTACAGTGTCGAAAATATTTAAAAATATTTATAAAATTGTAAAAAAATCTTGAAGATTTTGAGGCATTTAAAACTCCTGAAAAAATTAAATAATAATTTGAATTATATATATACACCTTAATATCGCTCCTCTAAATGCTCCTAGGGAAATTGAGTCAATTGTCGAGCATGGGAAGTGTCGCATATACTGGAACTTTATATTCTCGACAATTGTTTCTGTTGCTCACTCGAGGCCTGACATGGTTCTTCTTGACTTCGAGAAGCGAACCA
>NW_022877152.1:0-1184 GCF_010883055.1 Belonocnema kinseyi
ACTGAGAAGAGCGCTAGAGGAGTTCGACCAGGACAAGATATTGCGACAAACTTCCATGAATGGAGAAGAATGGCACTTCATCCCACTAGGAAGTCCGCACATGGGAGAAAGCTGGGAACGGCTCGTGGGGTCCGTCAAAAGAGCACTACAGGCTATGTTGAGGAAGCGAGCACCGAAAGAGGAAGTCCTTCAAACATTATTTGCTAAAGCAGAATTCTCGGTGAACAGCAGTCCTTTGACCTATGTTTCAGATGATCTAGCTGACCCAGGGAGCATCACACCCAACCATCTTATAATCTCGTGGAGGAAATTACGATAAGGTTCGCGGGGCACCAGGAATCTTTCTAACTGACGACTCGGTGCTCAGAAAACAGTGGCGCCATTCGAAGATCTTGGCTGATCAATTTGGCATCGATGGGTGAAAGAGTACCCGCCATCACTCAACCGGCGAACAAAGTCGTATCGACGTACGGAGAAACTCGAAGCCGGAGATTTGGTTGTTATCTGGGACAACCAGCTTCCACGGAACAAGTGGATGCGAAGGATCATCACGGCTGTTTATCCTGGCCAGGATAATCGCGTCCGAGTTGCGGACGTACAAGAGGCCAGCTACGAAGTTGTGCGTTCTCGTAAAAAGAAATAGTATTCCTGATGGTACAGGACTATAGGGGGGAGGGGGGAATGTTGTGAACGCAATTTGTAATTAGGGTAATTATTCTTGACGATCCATCACTGAAGGGGCTCTCCGGAAAATCTGAAAAGCTTTTCCGACGGGCCTGGTGCAAGAGAAAGCGGGAGGGGTGGACCGTCAAGATTCACTATTTCTTTAGATGTGCAATAACGAGTTTTTCGATTTTATTTAATAAACCCTGTTTTTGTTAATTCCGTATGTTACAACCATTCATTTACCACAAATCTCTTTTCCACTATATTTATTTTTATTTTTAACACGATTATAAATTGACTTGTGATCCTGAAATAACACTTTCATTTACCAAAAAGTAATTTGTAACAATTTATTAAAATTTCTCGGTTTTCTTCGTAAATAATATTTTTAACTGATTGCAAAATTGAAACTGATCAATTTTTCATTTGTATTTATATATTTTATTCTATTTTATCCCCTCAAAATTGGCTTATCTTCCTAAATATTGCTGGATATTAAAAGTATATGCATACTCTTC
>NW_022877153.1:0-5679 GCF_010883055.1 Belonocnema kinseyi
AATCGACTCGGGATGCTTATAAGATACTACCATGATTTTTTCAGATTTTTTGGTCCAAAAATAAATTAGGCCAAAAACCGGCCTTACCGACCCTCCCCCTTTGCAACCATTTTCAAACAAGGAGAATAATAATCTACCAAGAAAGGCGATTTTTCAGCAAAATTCATCCATTTTGAACTAAAAATTATTAATTTGTAAACAAAAAAGGGAACAGGTTTATTTTCGGTTAAAAAACTAATTTTTAACAAATAAAAGAAATTTCATCGAAATAACTTTCAAAAATGGAATAGTTAAAAATGCAATTACAAAAATTAATTTTCAAACAAATAGAATAGTGTTCTGTCCAAAAAGATGAATTTACAATTAAAAAGGATAAATTTTTAACCAAGAATGGACATGCTTAATTTTGAAGAAAAAAAAATTGAACCAAAAAATAATTGTCAACAAGATCGGTAAATCTTAAACCACTCTTGAAACTTTTGAACCAAAAAAGGAATTTCAATAAAATAGTGGAATCTGCAACAAAAACAAAATTATTTTTAACCGAAAAGATGAATTTTTAATCAAGAAAAATTATTTTCTACCAAAAAGAATTTTCAACAAACAAAAAAACATTTTTGATAGAAAAATTTATACTCAAATTTCCAATTTACGAAATCAATTTTTAACAGAAAATTTGATAATGTTAAATTTTCAGCTAAAGTAATTATTTTGCAGCAAGGAAAATTTTTATCAACAAAAAATAATTTTTAACGAAAAGAGACGAAATTTCAATGAAATACATGAATTTTCAACTAAACGGCTTATTTTTGCTTTTGGAAGTTTATTTAACGAGTCGCATCTACACTGAAATTTTAGTAAGAATAGCCACATTTTTTTGGCACTAGTAGACACTGGCTCAATTTTTATTATCAGCAATGATAATTTTTGTTAATTTTTTCTCATTATAAGCGGCATAATGTGACGTTTCTGAATTAAGAAGAACTGTTTTCAGCTGAAAACGTTATTTTCAGGTATTTATCTAGTATGATTGTTTTTTGGAATGGAAATTGGTACATGCAATTATGCAAATATTCATACATAGTATATTAAATGTTAGAAATATATTCATTTAAAAATTAGTTGTTGAAATATAAGTTAGTCTTTGGAACTAAAAAAAAACCAATTAAAAAATATAGGCGTTTTTACTTTTTTCTGGTCATAAATCACAATTTACGAAATTTCTGATATTAATGTGCAATTTACAGTGAGTATATATTTAATTTCAATTATTGTTAATTATATCCGGTTTGAATCACGCGCCAACAGCAACTAATGATAGTCGCTGTGCCGGGCAAGCGCAGTAGCTCAACAGGCCAAAGTTGGTTGCCCGCGTCTTTCTCATCACGTGTTCACTCACTGTCAACAAAAGTAATATTATGTTTATTTGCATTGTTTTTTATGTATAAAAACAAAAATGTAAACAGAGTTTTGTTATAAATCTTTGTTCGGCATGAGCTTATTCAATTAAAAATAGTGACTAAAAATAAATATTTGTGTTTTAAAGAATTTTAGCATAGAAATTTAGAAACATAACCTACAACATAGATTGGAAAACGAAAAAAAAAGTTTTCTTGTAGATGCAACTGGTGTAAATCACGGCGTGGGTGTACACGTGACAACAGGTGAGCACACATTTTTGAGGGTAGGGAATAATTCCCTTCTAGGGATGTGAGTCGATGAAACTTTTCATTAGACGAAGGTGGACGAAAGTTTCAGAATCGTTCGGAAGTTTCTCAATATATTAAATTCAATTGAAGTGCTTTCAATCATTTAAATTCCTAAAATTTTAAGTAAAAATATTGCATTTTCAACTTAAATGATGAATCTTCAACCGCAAAAATGAATTTTTAAGAAAATAGTTCATCTTTTAGAATTTTCAATCAAAAAAAGAAGAATTCTCAACAAAAAATGGATTGGTTGATATCTGAGAAAAATTACAAAGATTTAAAAATATTTCTGATAGATTTAAAGGATTTTATAGACTTCATTGATTTACCAAAGATTTCAATAATTTCACAAATATTAAAGAAATGTTTTTAATGTTTCGTAGATTTCTGAAGAATTCTGAAAGATTTTATAAAGATTTCAATAATTTTGCAAATATTACCAAATATGTCAAATAGTTCGTAAAAATTTCACAAAGACTAGAATGGTTTCACAAAGATTAAAAAAATATTACCACATATTTCGCAAAGATTTCGGATAAATTAAAAATATTTTAAAAATATTTCACAAAGATTTCAATGATTTTCTATAAATTTCACCAAAGATTTCAAAGATTTTGGATAATTATATAAAATATTTTCCGAAAGATTTCGTAAAGATTTTGAATATTTCGCAAAGATTTCAAATATTTCGGACAGATTTACAAGATTTCAATCAGTTTTACAAATTTTAACTAATATTAAAAAAATATTACAAAAATTTCAAAAAGATTTGAAAGATTTCACAATTTTTTCAATAAATTTACAAATTTTTCCAAAATATTTCAATAATTTCACAAAGATTTAGAATATTTCGGATAGATTTCACAAAGATATTAATCGCTTTTACAAATATTACCAGAAATTTCACAAAGGTTTCGGCGGATAAGTTAAAAATATTTCGCAAAGGTATACATAATTTCTCAATGATTTGGCAAAGATTAAAAAAATTTCGCAAATCTTTCAACTATATTTAAATGATTTTTCAAAGGTTTCAAATATTTGACGAAGGTTCGAAGAATTTCACAAATATTATCAAATATTTTTTTAATAATTCATAAATATCTCAAAGATTTCAACTCTTTCAAAAATATATCAGATACTTCAAAAATATTTTCAATGGCTTTTGCAAAGATTTCAAATATTGTGCAAATATTTCGGATAAGTTTACAAGGTCTCACAAAGATTTCAATTATTTTCAAAAAATTTCACAAAGATTTAAACCATTTTTACAATTGTTACTGAATATTTCAAAAATATTACAAATATCTCGTGAAGATTTCACAAGGATTTCGAATAGATTGAAAATATTTCAAAAAGGCATAAATATTTTCACAAACATTTCAATGATTTCACAATTATTTTAAATGATTTCCCTAAGAATTTACCATTTTAAAAAATATAACAAATATTTTTTAAGTATTCTAAATATTTTATAAAGATTTCAATGATTTCCCAGAGATATCACAAATATTTTTGATAGATTACGGATAGATTAGAAATATTTCAATGATTTTTCCAATATTTCGACAATTTCACAAATGTTTTCAAATCTTTGAGAAAGATTTCAGTGATTTCCCAAAGATTTCAATGATTTTCTATGAATTTCACAGAGATTTCAAATATTTTGCAAAGATTTTGGATAGTTATAGAAGTTTTCCCAAAGAATTCTATGATTTCGTAAAGATTTCAATAATTTCAAAAATATATCAAATACTTCAAAAATATTTTCAATTGAATTTCTATGATGTCCCAAAGATTTCAAAGCTTTCGTAAAGATTTGGAATATTTTGCAAAGATTTCGGATAGATTTTAAAAATTTTAATCATTTTTACAATTATTACTAAATATTTCAAAAATGTTACAAATATTTTGCGATGATTTCCCAATGATTTCACAAAGATTAAAAATATTTCGGTTAGTTTAGAAAGATTTCACAAAGCCTTCAATCATTTTCCAAATATTTCACAAAGATTCCAATCATTTTGACAAGTATTGCCAAATATTTAAAAAAAATATCTCGCGAAGATTTTAAATATTTCACAAAGGTTTAGGATATAATAAAAATATTTAAAAATGACTTAAATAACTTAAGAGATGTTTCAAATATATGTCAAAGATTTCACAGTGATTTAAAATGATTTTTCAAAGAATTCAACAGTTTAAAAAAATATAACAAGTATTCTAAATATTTAATAAAGATTTCAATAATTTCCCAAATTTTTTAAAATTTTTCCTAAAGGTTTTGAATATTTTAGAAAGATTTGAATGATTTCCCAATAATTTATTAATTTAAAAAATATTGTCAAATATTTATGAAATATTTCAAACATTTCGAAAAGATTTCACAAAGACTTCAATAATTTCCCAACGATACCACAAAGATTTTCAAGATTTTGCACAGATTTCGGATATATTTACAAAGATTTTAATCATTTTTACACATATTACTAAATATTTCAAAAATGTTACAAATGTTTTGCGAAGATTTCACAAAGATTTCTGTTAGATTTAAAAGATTTCATAAAGGCATAAATGAGTTCACAATGAGTTCACAAAGATTTAAAATATTTTGCAAAGATTTCGGTTAGTTTAGAAAGATTTCACAAAGACTTAAATGATTTTCCAAACATTTCCCAAAGATTCCAATAATTTTTACAAATATTACAAAATATTTCGCGAGTATTTAAAAGATTTCAGAAAGAATTCGGATAGATTAAAAATATTTCAAAAAAGCATTAATTATTTTTTTCAAAGATTTCAATAATTTCAGACATTTTTCAAACATATTTCAAGGATTTCCAAAGATTTTACAAAGAATTCAATGATTTCACAATGATTTAAGGTAACTTCCCTAAGAATTTACCAATTTAAAAAAATATAACAAATATTTTATAAAGATTTCAATGATTTGAAATATTTCGCAAAGATTTTAATGATTTCCCAAAGATATCACAAATATTTTAAAGATTTTGCAAAGATTTCAGATAGATTAAAAATATTCCACAGATTTCAATGATTTCTCCAATATTTCGACAATTTTTCAAATATTTCAAAAATACATGAAATACTTGAAAAATATTTTCAAATGACTTTCTATGATGTCCCAAAGATTTCAAAGATTTGGAAAATTTCGGATAGATTTAGAAAGATTTTAATCATTTTTACAATTATTACTAAATATTTCAAAAATGTTATAAATATTTTACAAAGATTTCGGATAGATTTAAAAGACTTCACAATGAGTTCACAAAGATTTAAAATGTTTCGCTAAAATTTCGGTTAGTTTAGAAAGATTCCACAAAGACTTAAATGATTTTTCAAATATTTCCTAAAGATTTCAATCATTTTTACAAATATTACCAAATATTTAAAAAATTATTTCGCGAAGATTTAAAAGATTTTACAAAGATTTCGGATAAAATAAAAATATTTCAAAAAGGCTTAAATAATTTCACGAAGATTTCAATAATTTCAGAAATGTTTCAAATCTATTTCAAACATTTCACAGTGATTTAAAATGACTTTCCAAAGAATTCAACAATTTAGAAAATATAACAAGTATTCTAAATATTTTATAAAAATTTCAATGATTTCAAATTTTTCGTAAAGATTTCGAATAGTTTAGAAAGATTTTAATGATTTTCCGAAGATTTTATTAATTTAAAAAATATTTTCAAATATTTATGAAATATTAAAAATATTTCGCAAAGATTTCACTGATTTCCTAAAGATTTCGACAAATTAAAAAATATAACAAATATGTTATAAAGATTTAAATGGTTTCTCAAGGATTGAAAAGAATTCAAATATTTTATAAAGCTTTCGGATAGATTTAAGGGCATGTGACACAGCTAAATACCTATATTACCGACCACAGTTTTTCAGTTCACTGAATATTTTTTTGAACCTAAGAACTTTTTTTGTAAATAAA
>NW_022877154.1:0-5530 GCF_010883055.1 Belonocnema kinseyi
TTTGAACACTCAGCGGACGTATTTCGTTTTTACCTACTAAACATAACCTCCAGCATACTGAAAGATTTATAAAATAATTACTGCATGTGAAATACATTGCGAGATTCATAATAGAGAGATAGTAAATATTAGAAACTGAAGAAATGAATCCTCCAGTAACTTCAAAGCGAAACATATCCGAATTTCCTTTACAAGTAAACGCATTTTTCCGGGAGGAATTGTCATATCAAAACTGTTTTGTACTAAAAACCCTTACAAACTTGTGTTACTTCAACTCAAGTCAACCTTTTGAAAATTTTACATTTTTACAGTATTACTTATACTTGTCGAAATTCAACTATTCCAATTTTAATCGGAAACTGCTGATCTGACATTTCATGTTCAAACCTTAAACAAAATTGACAAATTTTATATTAAATGACTTGTTAGTCACTTTTTAATTTAATAATGTTCCATTTCAATAATGCTCATTGCTTCGTTTGAATGTATGTCTCTTTCAAATAAAACGATTTTACATTTCAATATTTTAACACCTTGCTTTCGATTTTTAACGTACAGAACTGTATACTGTCTTCAATAATTATTCAGAATCTGAGCGTACCAAATTGAGAGGCTTCACAGTTGAAAACTTTTCAGTTTAAAGTACTTGTATTTAAAACCTTTCTAATTAACTGCCTCTACAGCGAAGTTAAAAGAATGAAAAATGAAGATAATTATTTCTCAAAGTCTAGGCTTACAATCAGCAGATAATATAACCAGTTAAAAAAATATGTTTCTGTTGAATAATTTAATAAATTTTTTATTTTGTAATGGTTGCAACTTTAGGATTACGAATTGTCATGGTAAACGATATATTTTTAATTTGTGCGTATTAATTGAAATTTTGCGATTAGCATTGAAACAGTTTTTTACTAAAATACTAGACTGCTATGTGCGCGCGCACGCGTGCCCTCACTTTTATATTCATTTTTATCATTTACTCAATTTTCTAATAACAATTTATTTGTTAAAATTTTCTGATCACTTATATTGTTGTTGAAATTAGATTCTGAAAGAATGAATGCAGTGTATCAATGCATCGTAAAATGTACGAATACTATAATTAGGAAGCGTTCACATATTACGTTTTGGATATTTCAGATTCACCAACAAAAAATCTAAATTAATAAACAAATATTTTACTGGATTTCACAAAATAATAGGAAAATTTCTAGCCAATTTCAAGTTAAATATCTACACAATACTTCTTAAATTCTTAAAAATATTTTCATCTGAGTGGAATTTTTCTTGAAATTTTGAAAAGTTATTTAGAATTTGAAACGCCTGCCTAAAAATATCGCCAACTTTTCCATGAACTTGAATAACATTTATTTCTTCCCTTGAGACCTTTCACTTATTTTAATTAAGGATATGTGTCACTTTATCATATGGGTTTCCAGTTTTCCACACATTTTGTTTACAATTTTCAATGTGAAAAGCTTCGCAATATTTATAGAATTTTATGGTTTCATTTATTTTTTATTTTTTAATGTTACCAAATTTAAACATTTTGCTTTAAAATCTTCTACTCTTTCTCGAAGTTTAAGGAAATATTTGATGTTTCAAAATCTTTTTTGAATTTTCTCCTAAAGCTTATTTTTCAAATTACAAAACCGAAAGAAATTGTTTCGGAACCTACAGAATTTATGTCATTATCTTGCATTTTTAAAAAAAGTCCTAAAATATCTTATAAATTTGCATTGTTTTTGAATCGTTTCAAAACTTCTAAGTATCTCTTCAATTTACTAAAATTTGTTCTAAAATTATATATTATGGCACCATGTTGCTTTAAAAACTTTTAAACTCTTTTTTTTTATGTTATGGAATAATTTGAAACGTTTTGCAATCTTTTTTAATGAGCTCTTAGAACTCATTAGCAGAAAATTGTTTGAAATTTTCCCATGAATCTAAAATATATATTTGTCCTTCTCTTGACGCTCTAAAAAATTAAGTTTACCAAAATTTGATTTAAATCCTGGAAAATGGAAAGAAAAGTATTAAAATGTTTTATATTTTTTTAAAAACAATTTTGAAATCTTAAAAATTAAAAATTATTATTTCAGAACGAAATATTAAATGCTTAAAATTTTCCCATAACTTTTTACACAGATTTAATCTCATAATCTATCAAAATTATTAAAACGCTTCTATTGTTCTAATTTAAAAAAAAAAGTTTTTTCAATCACTATTCCTGTAATATTGAATAAACCAATTTAAAATTTATTTAAGTTATATTTAATTTTATATTTGTAAATAATTTTAAAATATGAAAAATGAATATAATATTATTATAAAAAATTATAAGCATGTATAACATAATATTATTAACCTTTATAATTTTCAAATGTAGATATGAAAATATTATTATTATAACTCAAACAAGAACAAAAAAATTTCGGTTATGACTCAATTATGTAAAATTTATAATTAATATAGCTCAAATATTAAATAGATAATAAATTTTGATTAGATAACGTTTAAATTAAAATACGGATATTATTTAATTTTAATCTAATAATAATAAGTTTTTTTAACATGAAATCATTAACATAATTAAAATATTAATACAATAAATTTATTTAATTGTAATTTAGCTTGTAATAACTTTATGTCTTAATAACATTTTTAATTATAATTTATATAATAATATTATTAAACTTAATGATTTCGCAATGTATCTATTAATTTAATAATCGTTTATATTACTTAAAAAAATTAAATTTTAAGATAAACTTGAAATTATTATTACTTTAACATTGAATAAACCAATTACAAATTTATTAAAATTATATTCAATTTTAATTTTGTAAATAATTTACAAATAAAAAACAAAAAATAATAAACAAACAACGGAAAAACTTCACCATGCGCTACTAATGGAGGTTTACTAATGGAGTAATTTAAGTAGTTTATATTTTGCGATTACAATTGCGATGGATAAATAGTTTTGACTTAACTTTTAATTTATTTCAGTTTCAAGATTCTGCAATATAATACTGTTTCATTTTTTACTATTTCTCATTTCAAATAACTTTTCACTTTCAACCACTTTTTTACAATTTAATTTTAAAAGATGCTTTCATTTCTGTCATCTGTGTCTGAACAGGAATTTTAAGTTTTTACGGCTACGACCTTGAAGGTTTAAAACTGAGATTATATTATATTATATCTGCTAAAATAAATACACTGAAGCTATTTATCAAGACACCAAAACTGTTTCTGTCACTCTTTTTGAAAAATACTTTCACAAAGCTCGTAAAAGTAGCTAACAACACAACGTGGGGCGTCTACTTACGTCTCCTGAAGGATGTTGTGATTTCTCCGATGATTTATGGGATGACCATTATGAGTAGCGTGAAAACCCCTATTAAGGGTTCGGTTCTTCGCTCACTTTCTACTCCCCCTCCACCCCCCTCTAAGGAAATGTTATTGCTAGAAGACACTCAATCTCCCTTCGGTTATCACTGGACTTTTTCTTAAAATGACGAAAAGTTTCATAAAGTGAGGAGGACCGTTAGACAGTATTTTTAAGAACTGTTACTTCAGATTGGCGTAACGCAAATTTTTGGAAATTTTATGTTCCCCAACCATTACTACAAAGTATTTGAAGGATTTTTTTTAAATCCTTTTTTTCGGAAATAAATTACTTCTTTGTGTGAGAAAGTAACTTTTCTACTTTTGGTTAAAATTCGAATTTCTTATGGAAAATTAGGCCTTACGATTGAAAATTCCTTTCCTTATTTTTACAATGCATCTCTTAGCAGCATCTGCATTCGTTGAAATATCAAATATTATATTTACTATGGAAAATCCATATTTGCAGGTTACAAAATCAAGTACTTTGTTGAAAATTTACATATTTGTTCGAAAATTCAACTCTGGTCACAAGTTGAAATATTTTGCTGAGAATTTTTTTTTTAATGCAACTCTTTTTTTTTGGAAGATTAATCTTTTTGATTTGAAAATTTGACCATTCAGTTAGCAATTTATGTTTGTAGATTGAAAATTTAAGTATTTGGTTAAAAGTTCAACTATTCGATTGTAAATGCAAATCTTTCATTAAAAAGCTAATTTTTTAACAAAACCGCATACACCGGAAATGGAAAAGTTTAATTTTCAGTTTAAAAACATTATCGAATTTTCAAACAAATAGTTACATTTTCATCTAAAAACATAACATTTCAGCAAATTAGTTAAACTTTTAAATAAGTACATACATTTTCAACCAAAAACTAAAAAATATGATTATTTTAGAACAATAAGAGCTCCAAGGAACCAGAAAATGCATTTCAAGTAAATTTGTAACCAGAGATAAATTTTGAACTAAAATAATTAATCTTTAACCAAACAAATTATTTTTCATATGGTCGCTTAGCCTTACAACAATTAGAGAAATGTGCAACAAAAAAGATTAATTTTCAACCAAAGAAAGAAAGAATTTTCAACAAAAGAATTACAATTTCAACTAAAATAATGAATCTTAGCACACAACATTTCCATTGTTACTCAGTTACTTTTACATTTAACCAAATAGTCGAATGCAAACAAAAATTACCAATTTAAAACAAAAATAATTGAGTCCTCAAGAAAGAAGCTTAACCAAAGATATTTCACAACTGCCCAAAAAGGCAAGTTTTTAAAAGAACAGTTGAATTTTCAAACAAAGGGATACATTTTTATTGCATTCATGTTCAGTAAGAAACTAAAGTTTCTACCCAAACTATGACAAACATTGACATTTCTAATTAAAAAATGATATTTTTGTGTTGAAAATTCAATAATTTGTTTCAAACACAGCCTTTTTGTACATAAAAGTAATCTTCTTGGTTGAAAATTTAGAGGATTCAACTATTTTATGAAAAATTTTAATGTACAATCGTAGGATGAAAAATTGTTTTATACTTGAAAATGAATTATATCATTGCTGGTTGAAAACGAATCGTTTTTTGGAGAATTACTTGTATGGGTACAAAATTAATCTGTTTTTTATTTTTTTTAACACAGTTGTCCAAATTCGATTTTTTGTTCTCTTCTAGGGAAACAAACGTCTTGCATAATTTACTATAAAAAAATGTCATCGCTAACGATTCTGCTAAATAATTTATAGAACCTGCTTGGTTTTAAGTGAATTCTATCTTATTCTAAATACTTTTTATAATATTGTTCTTGCATTGAAAATTAATTGTGTTGAAAAAAATGTAAATCTGTGTACAGTTTTTTACAATTTATGATAATAATTTTCGTACAGGCAGATTATTGTGTGGCAATTATTCGTTGAGTACTCATTAAGAGATGACTATACTTTTTCACCAAAAGTTTATAAAAATTACTTAGTTTTGCAATTTCTTTCAAAATCTAACACTTTCCATTTAAAAGCATATGTTAAATTCAAAATCCCGGGGGGAAAGGCCGACTTTGCAAAAAAAAATACGAAATTTCTATTTGCCGATAACGAACAGAATAGAGGGGGGGGGGGCATCGACAGTTACAG
>NW_022877155.1:0-1244 GCF_010883055.1 Belonocnema kinseyi
GTCAGGCCGGCACTGAGCGTCGTAGCGACTTCTCCGGCCGCTAGGAATGAAGTGGGGGAACAGACGCACACGGCGGTGTCGCCGGATTTCGCCTAGCAACACACGCGGCGGAGCTACAGCGTTGGGAACCTTACTTTTTACTTGCCCCTCGTAGATAGATAATTTAAATCAGAAAATCCCGTAATGAAATAGTTTTGATTAATTTATACTTCGTAGACCATAACCCTAATTTATAACAGAGTATGACCACATTTCAATGTCAAGGAATGCATTCAATCCTAAAGTGGACTTTATTGTGAAAAAATGTTACACAGAAAAAAAAATGTCTTTCTCTTACTTGTCTTTTTTCTCAAAGGTTATTTTATACTCAAAATTAACTATTTTCGCTTGGTTCTGATACAGGTGCCTCTAATATCAATGTAAAACAAATGACTATTAATCCAACCAATGTTCTTCTTTTTTAGGATTATATTGAGATTAATTCATTTCGTAGCTTGGAAATTACTATTTCACATTCAATAAAAGTTAATAATGTGAAGAAATACAGATGAAGAAAGGAAGAAGAAATTATTATTATGTTGGAGACGCTTCAATAACGAGTTTTTTTTAGTATAAGTGAAGTAGTTGTTTTTTAATACTAAAAGTATGATAGCAGCACATTTAATATTGAAGCATTCTATCTTCATAACAATTTTTATTTCAACTAAAATTTTTTAATAAATAAATAAATTCACTCAGGGTGTCACTCACTCGTCGCATGCCACTAACTAGTGCCTTTAACATTAATATTTAAACTAAAATAAAAAATTTTTTTTATTACTATACAAGAGAATTATATTTCGAACAAATCCTTTTAACACATTGTGTAATTGATTTTTTAAATATATTTTTTCCAATAAACCCATTTTCGGAAAGAATGTCAGAACGGGTCATGTATATGTGGGTCATATATATATCATTCACCGTTTTACTTAAAATAAAATAAAGAAAACTAACCTAATATTTGGGGCTGCACGTCGTCATGGGACGTCAAAGACACTCCGAGAGCAGGCGAACTTCGAGAAAAAGAGTTTAGATAGCAGAAGCGTTCTTAAGACACATTTGCAAACTTATTTTTTACGCAGAACCCTGACACTGACGAAGTACAGTCTGTCAAGTTAAAGCGTGGGTGGCTTTACTCGCAGTCGGTGAGGTGTATCGACATGATTTTGGTGTCAAAATATTAAGAAGAGCTCCCTCTTTCA
>NW_022877156.1:0-1416 GCF_010883055.1 Belonocnema kinseyi
ATAATGTCGCAACCGCTCTCGCCCTTCTCACCTAGAAACTGTGTGAGCCAGTATTTCTAGGAAGGCAAAGAACGGGGTGACTGAAAGCGAAAGTTTCAAGTACTGAGTAATACATTGTTTATTTAGATAAACAATTAATTCAATTCCTATCATTTTCACTATATCTAAGTATTATTTATCCTGATGAGCATTGTGTTTGAGTTAAATTGGATAAAGTTCTATAAACACGATTACCAGTTCTTGAATATAATATTTTCTGATACAAATTCTTATTTACTTCTAAAATTGTCTATGATGTATTGCAAAGATAAAATAACAAACTACCTTGCAATACTAAATCATTCCTTTAAGGAATAAAAACAATATATTATTTTCTTCATCCCTTACGAAAGAAAAATTAATTAACAGTATTCATGCTAATCACGACGAAATTAAATAAGTACGAGAATTTTCAAGCAATCTCGATATACTAATGAGATAATCTCAATTTTAACGATATTAAGTGAGACGAGATATTTTCCTCGAAAAACGAGAGACATTTTCGAATTCAGCCTTTCCTCTATTTTACCGGTCGAAGCCCGTCACTACCCGGAATACTGGGACCGAACTCAGGATTCGTGACAAACAAAAGCCATCGTAAGCTATTGGTACTGGATAGACAGAGCGAAGGTACTCCTGGGTGTAGCCAAGAAAGAAATTGGGAGACTAGTTCAGATGCTTACAGGTCAAAATTGCCTAAACTTTTAAATCATAAAAGATGTCAAATCCCACAGCATACTGCAGAAGTATAGGAGGGAGGATGAAACATCCCTCCAAGTCTTATTCCAGTGCCTAGAATTAGCTAGGCTTAGTCGGAAAATCATTAGGGCCTACTTTATAGGTAATGAGAAAATAATGACTCTATCAGTAGTTCACATATTAAACTTCATCAAGAGGTCTGAAGTCAACTACTGAGAGCAAATAGTTAAGAGAGTGGCACAAAAGGCTTTATAGCTTAAGCAGTAGAGGGGCTCCGTCAGGCCTTCTCACCCGAATATGAATTTAACAGAAACAAAACTATAAAATAAACTGAAAAAAATTGAATTTTTGAGAAAGCAGCATAAGATTAAAAGGAGAATTGAAACACACAAGATGCCCACATATTTTCACTAAGTCATGTTATACTTGGGCTCGTATTTATTGTTTAAATTGTAAACATTAATTTTTTGAATAGATTGCATTCGCATGGCAGTCAGTTTTTGCGTAGCAACGATATGATGAGCATGTAACTCAAGGTTCTTAGTATTTTTTCTAGTGTTAGATACTTAAAACACATATGAATGCAAAACATTATGTTGATAGTCCTAATACTTTATAAATTATAGATACTGTATTCTGCTGTAGTAAAATGTTGAGAATAGCATTATTTTATAATGA
>NW_022877157.1:0-1402 GCF_010883055.1 Belonocnema kinseyi
GGCGGGCTTCTCTCGAAACTAAACTAAATTCGAAACTACAGTTTTAATATCAATAAAGTAAAAGTGATTATTACTCAATTTATCTTTCCGTATAATTCGGGAAAAAAGTGTTTTTTTCTACCAAAACACTCGAAAAATAATGCAATATTTGCACTATTGTTTATTTAATGTTGATTGATATACTTTTCTATTTGGCAGGCTTCTCTCGAAACTAAATTATGTTCGAAACTACAGTTTTAATATCAATAAAATGAAAGTGATTATTAATCAATTTATCTTTCCCTAGATTTCGGTAAAAAAGTGTTTTTTTCTACCAAAACACTCGAAAAATAATGCAATATTTGCACTTTTGTTTATTTAATGTTGATTGACATACTTTTCTATTTGGCGGGCTTCTCTCGAAACTACATTATATTCGAAACTACAGTTTTAATATCAATAAAATAAAAGTGATTATTAATCAATTTATTCTTCCGTAGATTTTGGTAAAAAAGTGTTTTTTTCTACCAAAACACTCGAAAAATAATACAATATTTGCACTTTTGTTTATTTAATTTGATTGATATACTTTTCTATTCGGCGGGCTTCTCTCGAAACTAAATTATATTCGAAACTACGGTTTTAATATCAATAAAATAAAAGTGATTATAAATCAATTTATCTTTCCGTAGATATCGGTAAAAAAGTGCTTTCTTCTACCAAAACACTCCAATAAATAATGCAATATTTGCACATTTGTTTATTTAATATTGACTGACATACTTTTCTATTTGGCAGGCTTCTCTCGAAACTAAATTATATTCGAAACTACGGTTTTAATATCAATAAAATAAAAGTGATCATTACTCAATTTATCTTTCCGTAGATTTCGGTAAAAAAGTGTCTTTTTCTAACAAAACACTCGAAAAATAATGCAATGTTTGCACTTTTGTTTATTTATGTTGACTGACATACTTTTCGATTTGGCGGGCTTCTCTCGAAACTAAATTATATTCGAAACTACAGTTTTAATATCAATAAAATGAAAGTGATTATTAATCAATTTATCTTTCCGTAGATTTCGGTAAAAAAGCGTTTTTTCTACCAAAACACTCGAAAAATAATGCAAAATTTGCACTTTTGTTTATTTAATGTTGATTGACATACTTTTCTATTTGGCGGGCTTCTCTCGACACTAAACTATATTCGAAACTACAGTTTTAATATCGATAAAATGAAAGTGATTATTACTCAATTTGTCTTTCCGTAGATATCGGTAAAAAGTGTTTTTTCTAACAAAACACTCGAAAAATAATGCGAAATTTGCACGTTTGTTTATTTAATGTTGATTGACATACTTTTCTATTTGGCGGGCTTCTCTCGAAACTAAATTATATTCGAAACTACAGTTTTAATATCAATA
>NW_022877158.1:0-1128 GCF_010883055.1 Belonocnema kinseyi
TAAAAAAAAATACGTGTCTCTTATTTTTCGATGTACTACAACATATTGCAGTTTCATCAAAATCGGTGAGGGACACCTGGGATAGTTTCCTTGTGAGTAAAAGAGCTTTGAGGCTGCTGGTTTTGCTAGTAACTTTATCCATGGTTGAAAGAGTATTACACATGTTGTTTCGCTAAGTAAAGCTTGCAAATTACATTTTTAAACTTTCACTATAGAGTCCATCAACCATTTATAAATTGAGGATTGAGGGAATAGTATTTTTCTTTTTCATAATTTTCAGTTTCATTAATCATTCCCGAACGCAAAAAAACTTGGATTTCAACATCTTTTATATTAACACAGGTTGTCTAATAATAAATGGTTTAAACAATTATGTTTGGTAAATTGCATTAAATATTACCTCACTATGTTAAGAATAGATATTAAGTAAAAATTTTCAGGAAAAAAACCGCAACTATCTAGCATTAATATAGGGGAAGATAGTTATGAACAATGACTTGTTTAAAAGAATTATGTTTGCTAAATTGCACTAATTAGTCATTAATATCTCACTCTAAGCGAAAAGTGGACAAAAAGTTAATTTTTTGTTAGAAAAACCCAAAACTTTCTAACATTATTCAAAGAGAATATTATTAAAAATAACAGTAAATTGTTTAAGCAATTATTTTTCTTAACTTAAATTATTACCTCATACTCAGTGAAAAATGGACAAAAAGAGAAATTTTTAGAAAACACTGCAACTTTCTAGCATTTTTCTAAGAGAATATTATTATAAATAATAATAAATGGTTCAAACAATTATCTCGAAAACCCGCGACTTTCTAACTCTATTTTAAAAGAAAATTACTGAAATCAATCATAATTTTGTTTTAAAAATGTACGTCAACATCTAATAAAGTAGTATTTTATGCATTAAAACCATTTTGTAATTTTTTAAACGGCAAAATATCATAATTAGCTCCAACGATTCGCAAAAAATTATTTTTCCTTGTGGATTTTTTGGGAGCCTATAAAACAGAAGTGTGGGCAGGGGCGGACTGGCCATTCGGGAGTTTGGGAGAATTCCCGGTGGGCCGCGGGCCCGCCAGGGCCGCTTGGGTCTGCGGCAATGAGTGAATTGATTTTTTG
>NW_022877159.1:0-1302 GCF_010883055.1 Belonocnema kinseyi
ATGTTTTAGGTTGCACAACTCATATTTTTTCCATGCTTCAAATTCTGATGTATGAAAAGTGATACAACCTAATTCAATCTTACATTTAATATAAAAATGACCGTGCTGTTTTTCATATCTCACTAAACGAAGTACAAAGCTTGCGTGTAATTTAACAAAAATATTTTGCTCTAATCTGCATCATCATAATAATTTAGAACCCTTACCCATGTACCTTTCTAGAACAGCTTACATATATCACAAGTAATATATCATGTCCCTAGAACCATAGGGTTCTATCTCACTTTCTTGACAAAAATATGTAATTATACCGTAATATACTCTAGCAACTTAAGGGCATGTGATACTTACAGTTTCCCCGCCTTTTTTCCACAAAAATGAAAATTTTTAAAAACTGAATTCGGAGATGCTATAAAATATCATAAATATCATAAAATATCATATGACGTAACCGTCATAACGGTTACGTCGTTTTTCATCTCTGCCTTTCCGATAATCTGGAAATTATTTATGAAATAAACTTTTTTGATTGCCTGCAAAAAGGGTTAGTTCCGAGAGATTAATTATTATGTTTATTTGTAAGTCAAAAGTTTTCGGCCAAAAATATTTTGTGGTCTGGAAGTAACGCACAGGAGAATTGTAACATACATAACCTTCAAATGTACACACGTTGTTAGCAATATCAAAAAATTGTTTGAAAAAAAAACTCAAACAAAGTGTGCGGGGACGTCCATTAGCATGTTCGCTATCATTTCCCAAATTTTTAAGACAAAATATTGATTATTCTATAAAAAAAGCCGTCGGAACCCAAAACTGGTAAAATCGATAATTTTCTAAGTATCACATGCCCTTAATATATGTTAAAATGTTGCAATTCGATTATAATTCAATCATTAAAAATTACCACATACATTCGGCACCGCCTTCTAACAATCTTATAATAACTTAGACTTTACCTAATTCATTATAACCTATAGCTTTGATAATTTTGTTGACCCCAAGCCTGTTCGTGGCCACTTCATTTTTCAGAATTCAAAATTCAAAATGATAAAATAAAAATCTCAAGAAAAAAGAAACCAAACTCAGTACAAAGAACGCAGTGTACCGGCTTCACACGTGATCAGTTCGGAATTGCAAGTTGGGCGTGTTTTGCAAATAAGGTATTAAATCATGAAAAATTAGAAGTAATTGAAAGAATGCTTTAGCATAAGCGTCGACATAAATCTTGACATGAAGTAAAGGTTCATAATCCTGAAATCAACCAAGGCTCTAAGAATAATGGTCTGAACTCATAGCTAATGT
>NW_022877160.1:0-1337 GCF_010883055.1 Belonocnema kinseyi
ACACCTTTGCGCTGGAGAGACTTATACATACCTGGGCGTGCCACAGAGCCGCATTCAGGATGTGACATCTTTAAAGGATACTCTCCGAAGCAGATACAAACGCCTCATCCGACAGATTTGGTCTTCCGAACTGTCGACGAGGAACAAAGTATCTGCAACGAACATCCTTGCCGTCCCGGTACTGCTCTATTCATTTGGAGTAGTTCCATTGACGAAGAACGAGCTCAGATCTCTTGATATCGGAACAAAAAAGGTTATGCACATGAAAAAAAGCATGCATCTTAAGTCTTCCGTTCCGCGACTGTACATCTCACGCCGTCAAGGGGATCGCGGAATATTGAGTCTTGAATGTCTTCACATCAGGATTATTCTGGGTACAGCACATAGAGTTGCAAATGGAAGAGACCCTCTTCTTAAAATGGTCAGGAATCACGAGGAAGTAGGCAGAGGAGCATTTCTGTACAAAGCAGCGGAGGAGGCTGCTTAAACACTCGGACTTGACTTCAGTATTAGGGGTGAGCAAAATGCATCAAATCTAATCTATCTCGAGTACTCACTCCTGAAATCCCGGATTGAGAAAGCACAGGAGAAAAACTTTCGTGAACAGCTCCTAGATAAGAGGATGCACGGTATCTTCCACAGAAATGTGAAGGATCAGTCAATGTCTTGTGAGCTAACGTTTGCTTTCCTTAAATTGCCCGGATTGAAGTCTGGTACAGAGGGTTTCATTTTTGCATGCCAAGACGGTGTCATTTCCACCTTAACATACCGTCGCCACATTTTGAGCCAAGACATTCCCGATGACAGCTGCAGGGCGTGCCATGCACACCCCGAGCATTTAGCTCACATACTATCTAGTTGTCCAACACACGCGGGAATGACCTACATTCAAAGGTACAATGCGGCACGAAGATTACTTTATTACCATCTCTGTCACTCCTACGGCATTCACCTTAATGTCGCTCCTCTAAATGCTCCTAGGGAAATTGAGTCAATTGTCGAGAATGGGAAGTGCCGTATATACTGGAACTTTATATTCTCGACAATTGTTTCTGTTGCTCACTCGAGGCCTGACATGGTTCTCCTTGACTTCGAGAAGTGAACCATGTTCGTTATCGAATTTTCGGCACTAGCTGACAAAAACATCATAGCCAAGGAGAATGAAAAGAAAGAGAGGTATATATAATTAAAAATTTGTCATAAGGACAACCGCAGGATTTCGCCGGGAGCGGGTATTAATCTGAAAAATTGCACCCGCTTCCAGCGAAATCGCGGTAAAATTTCAGCCATAACCACGTCTCACAACCGTGAGATAGGTGGTTACAGTCTGTAAAGGA
>NW_022877161.1:0-1338 GCF_010883055.1 Belonocnema kinseyi
ATCTCCAACGAAAAAAAAGACTGAATTTTTATTTAAAATGAAAAGTCTTCAACCCAAAAAATAAAACCTTTTCAAAAAATAGTTCAACTTTTAACCAAGTAGGTGAATTTTCAACCAAAAAAGATATTATCTCGGATTTTAATTTTAATTAAAATAATATAATTCTTCCAAAAAGGCGATTTTTAAAGAAAGTAGTTAATTTTTTTAGCAAACTGTTTAATCTTCAAATAAAAAGACATATTTTATACAAAAAAGTTAAATTTTCAAAAAAGAATTTTATTTTCAATCAAATAGTATGAATTTCTACCAAAGGGATGAATTTTCAATTAAAATTATGAATCTTTCTTTAAAAAATGACTTTTGAACAAAGTAGTACAACTTTTAACCAAGTAGTGGAATTTTAATAAAAAAAAGTGAATTCTCAACGAAAGATGTAATAGTTTCATTTAAAATTAAAAAAATTGAATTTAGCCAAAAAAACTAATTTTTAACTAAATAGTTTATTTTTATACCAAAAAAGGTGTTTATATAAAAAAATTAAAACCAAATTGTTGAGTTTTCAAACCAAAAAAAGATTTTTTTAAATAGTTTCATTTTCCACACGAAATTATTAAATTTCTACGATAATAGTTGAATTTCCAATCAAAGAGGATGATTTATAACTAAAATTCTTGAATTTAGAAAAAAATGGCATTGGAATTTATTTATGAGTTTGAGTAAATAACACGTTTATTTTATATAAATAAATTTTTTATTTAACTTGTACGTGTTGGTCGTTTTACATTCATCAATATCTCACATTCAAACTGACTATTCAGTTTATAAAACAAAACACATAATTAAGTTTTGAACCAAATAATAACATTGTTAAGCAACAATTAATTTTGCACTTTCAATTAATTCAGTAAGAGCAAAAAATTTTGGACCCAAAAAAACGAACATGTTTTTCTCTAATAATTAAGCTTTTAAAGTTCTTAGTTTAAGAGAATAATCAAAAAGTAAGAGCCTATCTTCACAGAGTAGATAAAACCTGTGTGTGCTGGAAACCAATGAATAAAAATTTAAACTTTTATACTTGAAAAACTGTTCAATTTAAATATTTAGAATACCTTACTTAAAAAATCGACGCATTCAAAATCATTAGAAATTCTAAACTTAAAGTATCTAAAATTAAATAATTTTTATTTAACTTTTCATTTAATCCTTATGTTCAAAACCTGAAAAATATTTCTAAAAAATTATTACCAGGTGTATACATATGAAACCGGTATTGCCATCTAGCGGCCAGTAGGCACACTTGTAGGCACTGTCGGAACTTACCATTTGTGCTAATTGGCG
>NW_022877162.1:0-1676 GCF_010883055.1 Belonocnema kinseyi
ACCATAACCGGAGCATACTATTCATCATTATTGGACCGATTAAAAATCGAAATCGCCGAAAAACGACCGCATTTGAAGAAGAAAAAACCGCTTTATCATCACAACAATGTGCCTGTTCATTCATGCTTAGTTGCACAAGCAAAATTGCATGAAATCGAATTCGAATTGATTCCTCAGCCACCGTATTCACCAGACCTGGCCCCCAGCGACTATTACTTGTTCCCTAACCTGAAGAGATGGCTCACGGTGAGCGTTTTTACTCAAATGAGGAACTCATAGCTGAAACTGAGGCGTATTTTGGAGACCTTCCGATAGAATACTTTTCGGACGGCATCAAAAAGTTAGAAAATCGTTGGACTCGCTGTATCGACCTAAAAGGAGAGTATGTTGAAAAATAAAAGCGACTTTGGCCAAAAAAACTTCTCCGTGTTTCATTTTTCAGGGACTTATCAGACTGCCTAGTATTGAAAACTATGAAAATATCATAATTTCATTTTCATTGGTTTCGAGAACTTATTTTAAAGACGAAAATCTGCAATTCTTACTCAAATCTTACAAATTTTTGCTAATTCACTATTACAAAATGAGGAAAGGGTTCAGTGTGACGAGAAATAATCTAAAAACTTTAAAGCACGTTTACTGTCTTAATGAATACTAATGAAATCTAATAAATCAAAATTTTTCATTTTTATAACCCCTATTATCAAATAACTAAAGCTTTGATTTTCTAAACATTTTTTAAAAATTAAAATCCTTCACTAAATTTTTGAGGTTATTTTTCGTCACACCTAATTCTTTGATAAATCATGACATGATTTCAATGAAAATTGAATCATCTGTTACTTAAAATAAGTCATTGAAACTAACAAAATTTTTAATAGGTAAAGAGATATGGGTTACTTAACAAATTGACGACCAATACTGTATTTGATTCCTCATAGAAAAAGTTTTGTTAATGGTATCAATCTCAAATTTTTTTTATTTTAATCGAACTTTCACTTTTTTGTGAACACAATAACTTGAAGACGATTGCAGATAAATTGATATAATTTGGAGGGTTTATTCTACTAATAATATCTAAAAACTGACGAAAGGATTTCTAAAAATATTTGTAATCTGTTTTTATAGTACTTTTAAATAGTTTGAAAGTGTATTGTCTTTTGGTATATAGTAAAACATTTTTCTTTATATAATTCCAAGTTTATTCCAGAATAGAAAATATTGATTAATTCCAGACAATTGGATTGACTTACGATATTAAGGCCATGTGAAGAGTGGGTCATGTGACCAGATTCCTACTTTACCTCCACTTTTTTTATTTCTAAACTATTATCACACGAAACGCCACATCGAGTTGAAAATTTAGGATAATAAACAAAAAGCACTAAGAATGGCGGCTCTGGTCCTGAATTTGTATAATTATGAAAAAAGTTTTTTGTTTTTAATAATTTTTTTCCTTTTTTCATAATTATTAAAATTTAGGACCAGACCCACCTTTCTTAGTGCTTCTTATTTATTATGTCAAATTTTCAACTCGATGTGGCGCTTGGTGTGAAAATAAGTTGGGAAATAAAAAAAAGTGAGGGTAAGGTAAGAATCTGGTCACGTGACCCACTCGTCACATGGTCTTAATATATTTTATTTAAGAATAAAGAAGCAATGGTCATTTATAATAT
>NW_022877163.1:0-2493 GCF_010883055.1 Belonocnema kinseyi
CACTTAGGTTGTGTATGGTCATCGAGGTCTGTTTCATTGAATTGAAAGTAGCTTTGCCAACTTTGTATAAAGGATCCTTTGTCATCCATGCAATTCGCTCCAATAGAGTGGGAGTATGTCATGTTGTTTATGACCAACGTTTTGAAAAATGAAACAAACTGGTAACAAGTTGGTTTTCTATTATTCACACCACAATCGCGGATTTGTGAAAAGAAATTCTCAAGAGAATCCTGGTTTACAAAAGATGTTTTTAAGGCTTGGAATCCGAGAACTTTTAGCCTTTTCCATAGCAGTTTAAATCCTATTAACGTTAACTTTAAATTCTTCAAAGTGGGAGGTTGCTTCACAGGTTTCTTTGTGTCCTTTTCAACATACCTCATGCGAGAAACTTCCCGATACGCTTCATCGAAAAACTGGAGATGAAAGCTGGAATCTGTCAACAGTGTCCGGAACTCACTGCGCTTGTCGTGTTTTACTCTGCCATTGAATGCGTCCGTCAATTTATTCCCGAAGAACAAAAATATTCCAGTAGTTTTTCCTTCCTTAGGAATTTGCAGAAGCCCGCGAGCAGTGGAACGAGCTAAATTGGAATTAAATCACATTTTATTTTCATTTTTCAATTCGTAGTTGTTATTGAAATGTTAAGAATTAAAATAGTAATTTATTAAGTTGAAGAAAGGAAGGAAATCTTTACAAACCTGGTCCACCTGCTAGTGCATCTATACGTGAACTCAAAGAAAGACTTAGAACTTGCGTTGCAACGTGAACGCTCATTTTCTTAATTTTTTTCTGGATAGACGTGACGATCAGTTAAGTTAGGTACATATCTCCGGTTGTCGGTCCCGTAGACATCAATCTCGTACGCTGTTATTACGTGATTCCACTCAGCAAAGGTTCTTGCTGATTCTGGTTTTCCTTCATTGTACCATAATTCTAAATCCTTATTTAGGAGATTATTTCGCAGGCATTTGATTAGGTGAGGAGGATCGTATAGAGGTATAATCTCCATACCATGCACAATGTACGTACCATCTAAAAAGAAAAGGAATTTTTAAACATTTATTCGCAGAAATTTATAACTGCAAGTCCTTGCAGAAAAACTTACGTACTTGTGTAAACGTATTCTTCACCCTTCAGCTTCACGGTGTCTTGAATGAGAGTGTTTAGAGCAGACTGGTTGCTAGAGCCTCCATCACATATTGAGGCAACAATATTGAAACCAGCATCTTTGGCGGCCCCAATAACTTCCTTGATGCTATACAGTAACTGAGAAGTAGTCGTTTGTTTACTGCAAAAACAGAAGGATACTGGGATCTTATTTCCGGTATTGACGGAACGTAACATAAAGACCAGGGCATGGTCAGCAAATTCATCGGTGCGAACGTTTCCCCAATCCTCAAATCCAATTATCTTATCAAGTTCCTTATCGTAAAATAGTCCAGTTCCTAGAAGCAGTTCGTCCCACATTAAAATCATGACTTTATCCTTTTCAGTTAAACCCTTCGCAGCCTCTTTCAGTCTCCTTCTTGGGTCGTCATTAACGCCAGCATCCAACTGGATTTTTCTTAAAAGTATCTTTAATGATGTAGGACTAGGAAGTGGTAGGAAAGTGCGCATGTACCTGTAGCTCTTCGCAGATCTTTTATATATTGATAAGCAGATAATTTTCTCCTCCTGCGTATATCTCCTGCCTTGTAAATCTTTGTCGAAATTACGAAGTAACATATCCAGAAATTGTCGTTGCACAAAGGGTAATTTTTTATAAATATTATGAAATTTTTTCGTATTCTGTCGTTCGCTTACATCCTTTTCTCGAAGCCTAAGAGAAGTGTAAATCACGAAAACGGATATACTAGATACTAATAAACGTATGATAACAATTTTAAAAATAATACATTGTGCAACAATGTATTATTACCTTGATGTAATAATTAATAACAATAATAATAATAATAATAATAATAATTAAGCATTATTAATTAATTCAATGACATCAGGCCAAAAAACCTGTTATGCCCAAGATGGGTATATGAATACAATTTCTATCTAACGTAAAGTTACATAATCAAGACTTTTCAAGAAATTTAAATAATAAAGAAGTCTACAATTACAAACAAAATATGCATGTAAATTAAAAAATAACTAATTACTTTTAGTGAAATTAATAATTAAATATGAAATTGAAGTACTTCAATTGAAGCAATTCAATTATATTGGGTCACTATGTACAATTCGAAAATGTATAATTTAAAAGTAACAGAGTATAAAAAGTATTTTACAGGACTTCCGTTCTTTCCAGTCAATTACAATAGGTGTAATTACTGAAGACCTACTTTTATAATTATAATATTATTTCACCTACTTTGTATACTTTGTTTCGAAGCTGAGAAGATTAGACGAACTTAAAACACTTTCTGTAGCGTAATACCTTTTCAATTTCTTCTTCATATTTGTACTTTCTTCTCTCTTTCGCTTTAATTGAGAGTACAATCG
>NW_022877164.1:0-1370 GCF_010883055.1 Belonocnema kinseyi
TTATTGTAAAAGGTACATTTTTCAGGAATATTAATGGACTTTCTAGCGATTAAGGAAAATTAAAATTTGATAAAACCTTAAATTTGAATATTTTATCACGAGTATTATTTATAACAATTGTTATTGTTAACTTTTCTAATATTTTTGTAACTGTCAGCCATTTATCCAATAGCTTAAAACATTTCCAGTGCAAAAACAGAAAAAATTTATATGCGAAAGGGCCAAAATTTTGAATTGTTTCATCTAATTCGTTTACAAAAATCGAAATCGTTTTATTTTATCAAAAATTATTAAATATTTATTATTTGAAGAAATACTGAAAGTCGTTCTGGCGGTTGAAGGGAATTATAATTTGAAAAAATATGAAATTTAAAATTTTGTTATAGGAATTGTTTATAACAATGGTTATTATAAACTTTTAAATTATTCTTGTAATTATATATCATTTATACATTTATATGAAGCACTTTTAGTAAACAGAAATTTTTTTTTACCGATAATAAGACTATTTGCTAATTTGTTTATAAAATTTGTTTATAACAAATAAATGGATTAATAAACAAATCATTTGTATTATATGAGTCCCTTAGCATTCATTTAAGACAATATAAAGTTTACCTAATCAGTTATTAAAGCGTGAAACAATGTGATGTAAAAAATTTCATTTTTTCCATACTTTGAGTGAAAAATGATTAATAAACAAGTAGAAGAGACAAAAGTTTAGAGCGTCAAGCTCTTTAGAATTTAATAAACTTCAGTTTACAAAAAAAAATTTAATCGGACCAAAATTGAAGGCTCTAAACATTTTTGAACGAAAAAAGTGCATTTCCTCACCCTGTGAGCCAGGGTTTGTATGAAAATTGAGCTATCTTATTGGAAATCTATTTTTTTAAATAATTTTTTAATGAAAGTTTCACCATTCCAATTTTTCTAAAAAGTTCATACTGTTCAGTGAAAAATTTAAGTTTTTGTTTCAAAATTCTATATTTTGAAAAGTTCTGCTCTTTTGTGTTAAAGGATGTTTGGAACGAACGTCATGAATTAAAATTAATGTTTAAATTTTGCGAATAATATGAATAAGTTACTTTCAGTTGACCGAAATAATTGAACCAACTTTGGACGTGAACACGTGGACGGTTCTCCCATTGGCCAAATTTCGCTTCCACGTAAACTTAAATTTCGTGTTGGGTAAAACTGTTTGCTTTATTTAAAGATATATTACATTATTATATTTACCAATAGAGTTGAGAAGAACCAACAATGATGAGACTACAGTATGAACATATCTCATTTTTTATAAATATGAGAAAAAACTGATTAGTGTTTTAATAAGAAATTCGATTTGCAATTAAACTAAGGAATATTCTGGT
>NW_022877164.1:1380-1928 GCF_010883055.1 Belonocnema kinseyi
CATGTATTCCTAGGACGTTATCTCAAGAGATTAGAAGTGCCAGTCTTATTATTTTAGGATATTTACATTTCTTTAAATATAATTTCAAGGCAAAAACTCAAGTTTCTAACAAGTAAAACTCCAGAAGTGTTTCGCAGCGATTTGGATAAAAATTTTTAAATTTTTTGAGTCAACTAAAATGCTCCGAAATAGTTTTCACTTTTGTGAAATCCAAACTTAAGGTCAAAATTGCAAAGCTAAAAGTGTCACAAATGTCATATTTGAATAATAATTACCAACGATAATCAGTCGAGAATTATCGGTGTCAACAAATTAAAACCTCGCTGTTCGTCGAGCCCAAGAATAATCAACGAGGAGGTGGAGAATATTTATTCCCAATTTTATTTTTCATATTGTGTTTGTTTTAGTAAAAAAATTGTTTTCAATGATGTTTTCTGTATTTTTTAAAATACTTTATTTAATTTTAAATAAATTATATAAAAAATTTCACACTAAAACCCCAGGAATAAATGTTATCTTAAAATTGGATAAAAACGCTGCAGGACGCT
>NW_022877165.1:0-1618 GCF_010883055.1 Belonocnema kinseyi
AGAAAAAAAATTCTCTTTCACCACGACAACGCCCGAGTTCACACATGCTTCGTTTCAATGGCTAAAATTGAAGAACTAAAATTCGAATTGGTCGAACACCCATCGTATTCATCAGATTTAGCTCCAGTGACTTTTTCTTATTTCCAAACTTGAAAAAATGGCTCGGTGGACAGAGATTTCCAGACAACGAAGACGTCATTGCCTCTGTAAGTGCTTATTTTGAGGAACTTCCGAAAACGCACTTTTCTGAAGGATTAAAAAAACTTGAAAAGCGATTGACCAAGTGTATAGAGCTCCAAGGAGATTATGTTGAAAAATAAAATTTACCCAAAAAAAATTGTTTTTATACTTCATTCTAAGGACTTAGTGAACTACCCTCGTATATCGAATAAATGATGATTGACAGGATTTATTACCTTTTCTTATTTCAAACTCTGTTTTCCTTTAATCGAAATTGTGATTGGATTATCCCTATTATTGGTTATTTGTTGACCTAAAATGTTGCTTGATTTTGCCAAATACTGATTTATTACCGATATAATATGTTTCTCGATTTTATTGATTATTGATATATGATTATTATTATGTATTATGTATTATGTCATTCTATTTCACTATTTCATTTAATGAAATTATGATTGTTGATGATTTCTATGATTATGCCTAAAATTTATTATACCGACTTTGTGGCTACCCCATTTGGATTTAATGCCCTTTTATTGGTGTGTTCTGTCTAACCCCTTTTCTAAAATATGATTATCTATTTTTTTAACCAAATATCCCTTTTTTGAATTTTGACCATCCTTATTTTTGTTAATTGTGGCTACCCAATTTTGCTGAACTATGAATACCCCTTTTAGTTAAATCATTTACCCTGTTTGGTAGATGAAATATGCCTACTCCTTTTTTTAAATTTAACTACTCTTTTATTTTTGTGAAAGTATGAACAGCCCCTCTCTTTCTTGAATTGATTAATCCTTTGGCAGAGTATTATCAGCCCCCTTTTCTTGAATTGAGTAAACCTTTTGATGGTATATGACTCCCCTCTTGTTAAAGTTATTGTTACCCCTTTTTTCTTTGATTGTGACAACCCCTTCCTGAAATTGTGAATACTCTTGAATTACTGTTCAGGACTAACTACATTCAATATGGCTACCCCTACAGTTCTTTTTAAACATTTGGTTACCCCATTTTTGTTTATCCTTTTGAATTACCCCTTTTAGTTCTCGATTACGACAATCCATATTCAGTATGACTACCCCTTTGTGTTTTTTTGTCCACCCAACATACTTATAGAGAATCTGTTCATGGATATTAAGGTCCGGATGGTGCAGTACGGAAGGTAGGTGTTGATTTTATTTTAAGTAAATAAAATAACATTCTCACATCAGATTTCTTAGTATATAGCCCCTCGGTTGACAAAGCTCTTGTGTGGGTCACTGTAGCTACATGTGCCTTTTCTGCTTTGTTTTAATTAATGTTTCTGTAGGTTTCTGAATAAATCTTACCAGGGTTTGGTGACGTGACAGCAAGGGGCTTCGTGGAACTTGAACCGGAAGTGTCAGACTGTATACTTAAATCTGCAAAAAAGAGAGATTTACTTTTACGAATATAAAGA
>NW_022877166.1:0-1730 GCF_010883055.1 Belonocnema kinseyi
TGAAAATTCATCTATATATTTCAAAATCTTTTAAATACTGTGAAATTGTTTAATCAAAAAATGTAATCTTTGGATTTTTAATTATTTTGTATGATGTCAAAATTTGAATTATTGATTTTTCAAGAGAATTCAAAAAGCTATTATAATAATCGTAGGGCATTTGAAAATCAAACTTTTTCTTTTCTTGACTTTTTTTCATATCGTGCGTTGTTTGACTTAAAATGTTCATTTTCGTGTGTTTTTTGGAATTTTGTAAATAGTATAACTCTGGTAATTTTTGTTTTTTGAAAAAGGTCATAGGAATAAATTGTTCGATTTTTTAAATGTTATGAATAATCGTACAGAGGAGTTTTGAATTAAAAAAAAAGTGGTCTCGAAAATATTCAAAATGTGCCCACTTTTTGAATTTTTTTTTCAAAATGGCTGGCTAATGAACTTAACCTTTAGGACACTAAACGAGTGTACCAAAGGCAATCTAATAGATTAATTTTTTCGAAAGTTATGGTGGAAACAAAAAGACATACAGAGAGACCCATTCTTAAAAACTTATTTTGTGAGAATCGGAGGTTGCAATAAAGAAGCATATTTATTAAGAGTATCAGTCTTCGAATGATTAAAAAAATCAACTAAATAATTATTTCATGTATTGAAAAACCTTATAAATGGTAATCAGGAAAATTCCTGAATATCGACTGTCATTTAAAATGTAAAAAAACGTTTACAAAAAAAAATAGAAGCGACATTAGAAGAAAACCTTGCCGCTGTAGGTCAAACTTTCGGAAAAATGTGGCGTCGTAACTTATTTATGAAGTTTTGCATAATTGAATATTCGAAAAAAATTTGTCACTAATTTCGTTTCTGAAATAGTATGTTTCAATAAAAGGAAAACTAGGAACTTTTTCATGTTAAAACTTTTTTAAAACTTATGTCGGCTTTTAAAGCACACGGCTCAAAATTGTTTTAATTATTTTAATTATTTTTTGAGTTTCTAATCATTAAAAATGTATATTTTTTAATTTACAGTTATTTATTTTTCAAACTTTCTTAGGTCTTAAAGTAAACGACTTTTTTCTTTAACAATTTTTTTTGTAGTTGCATAATTTTATTTCAGAGAATAAATAAAACTTAAAGTTTTTTAATTTTTCAGTTATTTTAAATATTTTTCAGTTTTAAACTGAAAAATTGATTCATTTCTTCAAATATTTTTCGGTTTTAATTAAAAATCGTTTTTTCAATTTCCTAATTTTTAATAGAATAACTTTAAAGATGGCAAAAGGCTTGGAGATTTTACAAATATTAAATTTTTTATTTATTAAAAATATTTTCTTGGTTCGGATTTTTATTTGTCTAAATTACTACATATACCTTAAAAATTTTAAAAGAAAATGAAGCACCTTAATACAATTTGGATTTTTAAATTAATAAAAAAAATTTTTTTTAGCATTTTGTCGAATCTGACGCTTTTAATAAGAATGCGAAATACAGAAGAAAAGTCGTTTAATTTTAATTATTTATTGTTTGCAACAATTCTGAGTGTTAAAGTTATAACTTGAAAGTTTACCTCAATATATTACTGCTGGAGTAAAGTTCTGATTTCAATTGTACTCCAATATTTTACATTAAGGATGCTACCAGGTGTATACATATGAAACCGGTATTGCCATCTAGCGGCCAGTAGGCACACTTGTAAGCACTGTCGGAACTTACCATTTGTGCTAATTGGCGTATTG
>NW_022877167.1:0-1072 GCF_010883055.1 Belonocnema kinseyi
CCCCCCCCTCCCTTATCTTAATCGCTTCTATGCCCCCTCCCACGATACTCTTAGGACCTGTCCGGGAACTTAAATACGAAGCGCGAAACATTTAAAGTATTCTTAAAAAAAGTGTATATGTCAATATATATTTTCGTAGAGGTTTTGTTTGGCAAATTAATCTTTTTAATGGAAAAAATAGTGTTTTGTTGTATTCTTTACTGTCCTAATAGTTCTGGCAAAGGTGTGTATTTAAGACAAATGCCAAAATACCCTAAGTAGATATTAAAAAAAAAATGAAGTGTGTTTTAATTAGATTTTTCAACGAAAATTTACAAAGAAGCTGAAGATTTTATAATTTTTATTATGATAAAATACATCTTTAATGTGCATAATTCCTGAAAATAAATGCAAGAATGCACCTAGTGGAGAAAACATTACGGATGTCCTGGAGACGTCTTTGAGACATCCCCAAGACGTCTTTTATAACATGTCTTTGGGTCATTCTAGTCATCCTATTCATTCTAGCCATCCTAGTCTTAAAACGTCTGATGTCAGTACGAAAGATGGCCCACTGAGAAACGTCTGAATATGGGCAACCACAATAAGATATTCCTATTATAATTTTGTAAAAAATAAAAATTTACCTAAAAATAAAAAGAAAAAAAATTATTTTCTTTTACAGAAAATAAAACATAGGAAAGAAAAATGAGACGTTTTTCTTTTAAAATTTTTCTTTTCTTGGTAAGGGTGATGTATGAGTGCCGAAACGTTGGTGAATATTTTTTACAAATAAAAATAAAATAAAAATAAAAAAGTAAAGAAATAAAAAACAAAGGAATTTATTTGGTTGTATTTTTGTTTTTCTTACCTCTTTTTTTATTTTTTGTCGAAAAAATAATGTTTTTATTTCCTTTTTTAGGAAAGTTTTTAGGTGCTTGTCCGAATTTGGTCGTTGGGTTCTTGGACTTATTTTCAGGAAGTCTGCACATTAAATTGATTATTGAGCGTTAAATAGGATTTTAATTTTGACTTTAATCTAATTAAAATTTCTTAAATTTTAATACCTGTTTAATTTAACTCATTCTTATTT
>NW_022877168.1:0-1180 GCF_010883055.1 Belonocnema kinseyi
TTGATTAAAAACTGTTGAACTCATCCAAAAAGATATTAATTTTACACAAGAGTTGACTTTTTAGTCAATAAGGATTCTTTTTAAATTGTTGAATTTCAAACCCAAAAAGATGATTTTTTTACAAAACAGTTTAAACTTATTTTTAAACGGAATAGTTCAAGGACTTCTGGTTAAAAAATATAAACTTACTTTCAATGCTTTATTCAACTTTCAACTATCAATTCGTTTATTTTAAGTCTCTTTATATGATTAATTTTTACATTTTTATTTATAAATCCAAACTCAAAAGTCTTATTTACGAATTGACAATTTTAAAAATCGAACGGTGTAACAAAACAGTTTCATTTTCAACTAAAAATAAAAAAAAAACAAAGTTGCAACCAAATCCTTAAATTTTTAACGAAGGGGATGAATTTTCATTTAAAATTATGAATATTCATAAAAAAAGGCTTACATTTTTTATTAAAAACTGTTGAACTCATCCAAAAAGAAAAATTTTTCACAAAACAGTTGAATTTTCAGTCTTTAACTAAAATAATGACTTTTCAGTCAAGAAAGAAATTTGTTTAAATTCTTTACATGTAATGCAAATTAATCGTGTGTTCGACCTCAGTTTAAATACATTCAAAATTATTTCTTAGCAGAATTATATAGGTTGAAATTTTTATTTAAGTACCTTAGAATTAAGTATTAATTGTTTACAGCATTTTGAACTTGAAACAGGTGGAAAAAGCCTGAAAGGCATAAAAAACCACCGAAAATGACTTACACAAAAATTTGGGAATAAAAAAATAAAAAGAAGTTCTCCTCGCCTCTAACAAACTAACAATAAATAAAATCATTTTATAGAATGTATACATGAAACAAAATCGGGGTGCTTCCTGGCCGTGAGTCCCCTCGCCTCTTACAAGCAGAAAATAAATCAAATCATTACATATAATACATAAATAAATAAAAATATCGGGGTGTTTTCTCAATGTGAGTCCCCTCGCCTCTCACAAACGAAAAATAAAAACTAAATATACTTCATTCACACACACACATTCAATCATCATTCGATCCGGCATGCTGTAAACATTTAATTCTGAATTCTAAGGTACTAAAATAGAAATTTCAACCTATATAATTATGCTAAGAAATAATTTTGAATGTAATTAAACTGAGGTCGAACACACGATTA
>NW_022877169.1:0-1101 GCF_010883055.1 Belonocnema kinseyi
CTTACATACGAACTCAAAGTGGTAATCATGCACTTTCTGTTTTGCGGCTCCCAAACGGTAGGTATGGTGGGGGTAATTTCCATCCACGATCTGGCAGCTCTGGTCACTTTTCTGTTGCCAGAAGTACGCACACCCGCTTGTGTAAAATCACACTTACGTATAGTTCAGAACTTTCCGTGCGTGGCGTTCCAACCGCACTTTAAAAAAAAATATGGCCGCCTCCATTGTTTTGGTTTTATAGGTCGCTCGAACAAATAAAGAACAATCAGACAAGGTTTTGTAAATGTTTGTGGAATAGAAAATTATAAATTATAAATTAATAAAAAATTATTCGACACTGAAAGTTTTATACATTATACACTTGAAACCACACTTATTCAAAACTTTCGCTTTTATACATTGATTTTTAATTGTAACATCCTTGCCTTCATTCACAAACTATTTATTGTTCAATCATTATTTATTTACATTTGACTCGCGTTCACATCGGCGGCCATATTTTTTTAAAGTGCGGTTGGCACGCCACGCTCGGGAAGTTTTGAACTGTACGTAAGTGTGATTTTGCACAAGGGTCTGTGCGTACTTCTAGCAACAGAAAAGTGTTCATTTTCAGTTCCACTAGTTTTGTCTCCTTATGTGTATTCTCCATGGTCAAAATAATTGAATAGATGGCGCCACAAAAAAATAGGTCTGTCTTTTTAATTGAATTGCATTAGGAAAAAGCAAAAATAATTAAAAACTTGATGCTGTTTGCAACTAAACAAAAAAAAATAGATGACAAAATAAGAGTAACTATTAGTAATTATTTAAAGAAAAAAAAAGTCATAAAAATATGTAGTTTAATATGAATAAAATTTAATTTTGAGATACATTTTGAAAGCATTTCGAACTTCATATTTCTATGATTTATTTTGCTGATATTATTGATTTTATTATTTCTTCTAGTCAAACAAAATTATTTATTGTTGAAATTATTAATGTAGGTAATGAAAAATTAATAATATTTACAGTCTGTCAAGTTAAAGCGTGGGTAACTTTTTTGGTAAAATATTTTATTTAAACGCATGTTTCTACATGGAATTACATTTGTCAAGGTGTCGA
>NW_022877170.1:0-1054 GCF_010883055.1 Belonocnema kinseyi
AAGTGCGCAACAGAATAATCATTTGTAAAAATGTCTTTTAGCAAGATAAGGATTTTTCACACTGTCGTCACATTGTGGGCGTTTATTCTCAATTTTATTGGTAAGTATAAAATATCTATGGATTTAGGTATATATTTGCAAGCTTAACGAAAATAAGAATTTTTTGCACTCTAATTTGAATTCTATCACAAACGCTACGTTTTTGTAAGCTTCATGTTAGCTGAGTACGCTTGTAGATTTCACTAAAATGGTTCTTTAAACCCACTAAGAAGTTATGACCGAACCCATTACCGTCGCAAAAATCTCTACGTATAAAAATGAATTTGTAAAATCAAACTTGGCCAAATAATTCTTCAAAAAATATTAAGCTAAAAAAATGATAGAAGAACTTTTTGTCTAAAGTTTCCTATAGAAATACAGTCGAACCTCTCATTAGGGCGCCTTAACTGAGCTCGAATGTTACCCCCGCCTTCTAACCTCCACGTTCACCGAGGGAGATTTCGAAGCATTGACTCTCAATAGGGCGCACGCAATGAAAACAAATATGCGTATGCATTACACTTATGGAGGTTCATATTGCACATCGTAGCATGTACAAGGCAGTCTGATAAGTCCCTGAATACGGTCTCCAAAATACGCCTCAGTTTCAGCTATGAGCTCCTAATTTGAGTAAAAACGCTTACCGGTGAGCCATCTCTTCAGGTTAGGGAACATGTAATAGTGGCTGGGGCCCAGGTCTGGTGAATACGGTGGCTGAGGAACCAATTCGAATTGGTTCGAATTTTCAATCGGTACAATAATGATGAATAGTATGCTCCGGTTATAGTTTTACCTTTTTCAATATAGTCCACGAATATTATGCCATGTGCATCCCAAAATACGGAGCCCATAACCTTTCCGACCCATTGTTGCGTTTTTGGACGCTTCGGAGCACTTTGGCCCGGTAGAACCTACTGTTTTGCCTGTTGCGTTGACTCAGGAGTGTAGCAGTGGATCCAGGTTTCATCCATGGTTATGAATCGGCGCAAAAACTCGGTCGGCTTACGCGAAAATA
>NW_022877171.1:0-1111 GCF_010883055.1 Belonocnema kinseyi
TTTATCAGATCAGAATATAAAAAGCATTAAACTATTATTTTCATTAAATCATTCAAATAATGTTTATATTATTTATATTTTTACATTCGAGATTTAATTTCTATATATTTAATTGATAAATAAACTTTTAAATTGATTAAAAGAAATTCAAATATATGTGCATATAATTTAAGAAATTTAATTCAGATACACATTTCACAGCACAACGAACAAATTAAAAAAAAATTATAATAATGTAATAAAGGGATTTTAAAGGAAAAATAAACTTTTATTATAACAATATCAACCAATATTCAATTACATAATTTTAATATAAATAATCTTTTTATGTTGCTTAACTGACAATAATTAAAATAAAATATTTTTGTAATTTAGTGTGGTGAAATAATAAAAAGTCAATAATTATTGAATCAGTTTAAACATAAAAAGCAAAAAGAAATGATTTTAATTAAAACATTCAACTGTTTGGTGCCTTATATTTTGTTGCAAATTTGAAATGATTAGTAAGCTTTTAAACTAATTTTTAAAAAATTGAAATATATGTACATATGATTTTTATATCCGAATGTACTCATTTCACAACATCAGAAGTATTTGAAAAATTATATAATTGGAATAGAGGTATTTTAAACATGAATAAACTTTTATTATACATATTATAGCCAATATTCAATTACGTAACATTAAAATAAATAATCAATTTATTTTACTCAATAGAGAAACATTAAAAGTAAATCTTTATGTAACCTAATATTGTTCGAAAAAATTAATCTGCTAATTATCAATTAATCTGTTCATGACATAAGAAGGATTAAACTATAATTTCCATTCAAATATTCAAATAATTTTTCCTTCTAATTGTTCTTTACTTTTCACCTTCATTTCTGAATTTTGATTTATTAGAAACCTTTTATACTAATTTCACAAAAAATTAAAACATGTTTACACACAATTTGTGAATTAAATTCAGATACTCATTTCACAACATCGCAAAGATTTGAAAAATTATTTTATTGGGATAGCGGCATTTCCAATAAAAAAAAACTTTCATTACCCGAATTACATCCAATATTTAATTATATGACCTTCAGTTCAATACTCAAATAATGTT
>NW_022877172.1:0-1031 GCF_010883055.1 Belonocnema kinseyi
AACCCTGGGCCCTCCTTCAATTGCAGAAAGACTATTAATTTGCAACTTTTTTCCGAAAATATTACAAATGAAAGGCTAGCTTATAAGCGGCGTGCAAATAAACGGACGATTGTTTGTGCTGAAATTTAGAGAGCGTAAAGGTGACGAGATAAAATATCTTTCATAGCGTTATGGAAATATACAATCAAGATTCATAGAAACTTGACAGATACGTTGAAAAAGATATTACGCTATATAGTCAAAAAAAAAAAAATTCCTCGGTCGCTAGGACTCGAGCATTCGCTCCATAGTGGAATCTGTTTTCTAGTCAGACACCACAGGAGATCTGATTTTTAGTCAGACGCCTTAGCCACGCGGCTACAGCTGCGGATATTATTTCGGATGTGATTCTAGCACACAATCTTCTCCCGCAATACAACTTAAGAAAAAATATCTCATACCGCTGTGCAAAAAATTGAAAATCCGAAAATTTTCAGATTAGGTTCCTGTTCTCAATCCTGAACCCTGAGAAATATTAAAAATACATCATATCATGGAGCAGGAAATGTCATCTTTTAGTAATAAACCCTGGGCCCTCCTTCAATTGCAGAAAGACTATTAATTTGCAACTTTTTTCCGAAAATATTACAAATGAAAGGCTAGCTTATGAGCGGTGTGCAAATAAATGGACGATTGTTTGTGCTAAAATTTAGAGAGCGTAAAGGTGACGAGATAATATATATTTCATAGCGTTATGGAAATATACAATCAAGATTCATAGAAACTTGACAGATGCGTTGCAAAAGATATTACGCTATATAGTCAAAAAAAAAAAAAAAATTCCTCGGTCGCTAGGACTCGAACATTCGCTCCATAGTGGAATCTGATTTCTAGTCAGACACCACAGGAGATCTGATTTTTAGTCAGACGCCTTAGCCGCTCGGCTACATCTGCGGATATTATTTCGGATGTGATTTTAGCACACAATCTTCTCCCGCAATACAACTTAAGAAAAAATTTCTCATACCGCTGTGCAAAAAATCGAAAATCCA
>NW_022877173.1:0-2168 GCF_010883055.1 Belonocnema kinseyi
TGGATGAAACCTGGATCCACTACTACACTCCTGAGTCAACGCAACAGGCAAAACAGTGGGTTCCACCGGGCCAAAGTGCTCCGAAGCGTCCAGAAACGCAACGATGGGTCGGAAAGGTTATGGCCTCCGTATTTTGGGATGCACATGGCATAAAATTCGTGGACTATCTTAAAAAAGGTAAAACCATAACCGGAGCATACTATTCATCATTATTGGACCGATTGAAAGTCGAAATCGCCGAAAAACGACCGCATTTGAAGAAGAAAAAACCGCTTTATCATCACGACAATGCGCCTGTTCATTCATGCCTAGTTGCACAAACAAAATTGCATAAAATCGGCTTCGAATTGGTTCCTCAGCCACCGTATTCACCAGACCTGGCCCCCAGCGACTATTACTTGTTCCCTAACCTGAAGAGATGACTCACCGGTAAGCGTTTTTACTCAAATGAGGAGCTCATACCTGAAACTGAGGCGTATTTTGGAGACCTTCCGACCGAGTACTTTTCGGACGGTATCAAAAAGTTAGAAAATCATTGGACTCGCTGTATCGACCTAAAAGGAGAGTATGTTGAAAAATAAAACCAACTTTCGCCAAAAAAACGTCTCCGTGTTTCATTTTCAGGGACTTATCAGACTGCCTAGTAATTGGACTCCTTAAGGCTGTTTCCATCAGAAAAAGAAGAATCTCCAATTCCATGCCAAAGAAAGCTATACATTAATCTTCATATTATGAATGCATTATTTCATCAAGGCCGCCTCTTATATGAAAATGAATCTTCTCAGAATCAGGTTCCACCTAGATACCAGGCGGACAGGCTACAAGGAGAATAGAATGGCAATAGTCGGAAGCTACATTTGTATTGCAATTTAAGAAGACCTGCAGACTCTAAATTCCTACGAATCAACTGACTCCTCTCCCCAGAAATCCTGCCATTTTCAAATTTTACCCTTACAAATTATCATCAGTGACAAATTCCATAATATGGATAAAGATTACATCAACGTTTCAGAATCCTTTAGAGCAAATTATTGTTGTTAAACAACCAAGTAATAATTACGAAATTGCTATTAGATACTCAATCTAATGAATTCGCGAACACGAACAAAAGTTCAACTACCATATATCAGTAAAGTATAAGGAAACAAACATTCTAACTTATGTATTTTTATTAAAAAAAGGGCCTAAGTGATGAATTTAACCTAAGAAGTTTCATGTGCTGAAATGAGAGAATTTATTACATAGGCTGAGAAAAGAAATAAATGACATCAGAATTACTATAGTTGATACCAGTATGTAATAACCTAACTAAAAAGTTGATATAAATTTCTATTTTTGTTAGATATAAGCGTCTACAATGACTAGAGAACACCAGCATCCGAGTAGCCTAAAAAACTACCAATTTCAACTTTTCATCGAGGACGATGAAACTTTTAAGGAGGTAGGATAGGAAAAGCCACTTTAATTTTTCCTGTCTTAATCTCAACAATTCTTATGTTTTGAGATACTTCATAACTACATCATTCATATCAATGATAAGTACGGCTGACTACATGCACGTACTATGACTGAACAACGTAAGGACGCGCAGTGGAACAAACGGCTAGCATCAGGCATGACGACAACAACTATGATGGTCGTCTACAATCATGTGAAACACTATCATAGATTACAGGCTCCGCCTGTAATGCCCAAGTTAGCCCCGCAACGAGATAACAACACTCTGACAAAATGACGAGTAAGTAAGAGATAAGGCGAGCCATAGTACCACTGTACTCAGCTGCATAACCGTGATGGCCGATTACAATCAAGTTAAACACTATCCTACTGAGATAAGCAACCCAGGACCGCCTGCACCACGAGCGAAACACCAGCAGCAAGAGAGCAGCATTCCGACAAAATGGTCAGCGAGAAGCAGATGAGGAAACCGAACTCGCAACTGTATGAAGTGACGTCACGATTCATTATGGTTGAGGGCTCGAGTGATGAAACACGACCGCGATAAGAACGCCTGCAGAAAGGAATACCACACCCACCACATGGAGTTGCACACCTACAATCACGACATAGAGTACCAACACTAGTTAACACCAGTAAAAAAAGAATGCAGTAAGGATAATCAGAGATAAGTTAAAATAGGTCAGAACCATGTTAAGATAACTTCAAGA
>NW_022877174.1:0-2303 GCF_010883055.1 Belonocnema kinseyi
CAAAATGATATAATTTACATATTTTAACGTTAAAATTTGAACTTATTTAATTGAAAAGCCTTAGTAGTGACACAAGTGTAAAGTTCGAATTAATGGCTTCTTCAATGAACGCAATTTCAAAATCTTTTTGAAATATTATTTCAGTATAAAATATTCCATTTTTAATCTATTTGGTTTGGAAATTAAAAAAAACCATTTTTCAATAGTAAACAATTTGAAAATGAATTGTCACAATTTCAGAGTGAAAAATTTAAACTTGGAATGTTACGATTATAATTGTTTAATTTTTTTATTTGTATTTCGAAGGTAAAAGTATTTCATTTTGATTCTTAAAGAACAGTTAAATAAGCATTAATTTAGAAAAAAATCAAATAAGCTTGAGGTTTCTGAATGTTACAAAGAAAAGAACAAAATTTGGAGCTCCTCAAGAATTTTGAAACATTAGGAAAACAATAAAAATTTCTGGGTGAATTTAAAATGATTTTTTATTTTGAAAAAGTACATAACTCAAAGAGAATGTTAAAAAATATTTCAAAAGATTTACAATATTAGAAAAAATCTGGAAGCTCTTAAAACAATTTTGTGTGCAGGATTTTACAAAAATGTTAGGAAAAATGGGAATCAGTCTTAAAGATATTTAAAAGTTCCGAAAAATGTTTAAAATAATTTTAAAAGATTTGAAATAATTTAAAAGAGAATAGATATTTTTGATGATTTTGAAATGTTTTCAAATGTTGACTTTTTATTTTGAAAAATTACATAATTTTAAGAGGAGGTATAAAAATATGGGACCACTGACAAAAAATCCGAAAGAGATGAATGAAAAATCCCAAAAAATGAAATCTGCGGCACCTGAATAATAATTTTCTAAAAATTTTATTAAAAAATACATTAAAAAACACGTGTGCTTTGAAAGAAAAAAATGTTCTGCCTAAATTTTCTTCGTACCTGCATAATAACATTTTTGAAACAAACTTTGCAGGATTCAATTCAACAACGATTTCTATCAAAATTTATTTTTATTATTATTTTTTTTTTATTAATAAAAAATTCGATTTTTCAGACCTTTTTTATGTTTTTTCAAATACTATGCACATTTTCAAACAAATCTTTTTATCCAGAAATATGTATTCGATTATTGTATTTTCAATAAATAAATAATATTTAATAAACAATTTTTTAAATTGTTTAAATTCAGGAATTTTCTAGTTCGGATATTTTATGATTCAGGCATTTTCTTTGGAGATTTTTAAAATTTGGTAATATCTTATTGTCTGGAATTTTATTTATTTTATTTTTCGTGAACTTTCCAATTCGAATTTTATATTTCGGGACTTTTATAATTTCGGGAATTTTATTATTGGTTTCTTTCAATGTACGCATTTTACAGTGTCAGGAATTTTATTTTTCGGGATTTTTCAGTCGCTTTTCCCGAAAAATAAAATTCCCACATCACTGTAAAAATTCAGAAATTATAACATTGCAATCTTATAATTTCGGAATTTTTACAGTGATATGGGAACTTTTATTTTTAATTTTCCAATTCGGGAGTTTTATATTTCGACAATGCATTGTCGAAATATAAAAGTCCCGTGTTGGAAAATTCTAGATAATTTACAATCTTACCGAATTTAAGAATTGCCGACAGAAAATTTCCGAATTATACAATATCCGGGCTAGACAACTCTCTAATTTGAACAATTAAAAAATAGTTAGTTAAAAAATTTTTTTAATAGAATAATAAAATATTTTTACCGAGGAAGAAAACTTTTTAATGTTTAAAGTTTCTAAAAACTATTGTTTGAATTAAAAATAACAATAATTGAACAAATGTAGTTTTGAATAAAAAAAGTTGTTTGAAAATGTCCATTTTAATTTTGTACATTAGAGAAAACGCTCGCAAAAATAGAATTATTATTTAAAAAAATAAAAATTAAAGTCGCGTTAAATCAGCCTACATTGAATCCTGCAAAGTTTGTTTCACTTGAAGCTCACGTGTTTTAAATTTATGTTTCTATCACATTTTTATACAATTATTGTTATTTTAAATTAAAACAATAATTTAAAAAAATTAAACATTAAACCAAATTTCTGTAATAAAAATAGTTGATTATTGTATTTTTAATAAATAATATTGACCACATAACTATTTTCTCAATTTCTACAATTCGGGAATTTTCTAGTTTGTATATTTTATCATCAGACAGCATTCGGACTGGAATTTTATTATTCGGGAATTTTCAAATTCGATAATATTGTAAACTGTCCAGAATTTCATTATTCTAGAATTTTTTAATTCGGGA
>NW_022877175.1:0-1145 GCF_010883055.1 Belonocnema kinseyi
GGGCGCATACTTTGAATAAAATATTTGTTATCATTCTCTTGAAATAAATGTGTTTTTTTCTTGAAAAAATACCGGTTTCATATGTATACACCTGGTAATCCTTTTAATTCGACTAAAAAAATATAAACTTTTCACAAAATAGTTCAATCCTCATCCAAACATACGCATTTTTCAAGAATACTTAGAATTTAGATTTATTTTTAACGAAAACTGAAAACGAAATTTCATCAAAGTATATGATATTTTCAATGACAAAAAAATGTTCACTAAAACTTTAATTACATTTGCAGCGAAAAATTACAATTTTTAACAATATAATTAAATTTTCACTCAAATACATCGGTAATTTATTAGATTACAAAAATCCCAAGCCTCTTTATCTCCTGAACAAGCAATTAAAAATTAAAAGGGTACATTAAAAGGACATTTTACAAAAACTTCGTGTGGGTCGGGGGGGGGGGGGTGAATTTTATATGAATCTAATACCTTCTTTACAAGAATATTAATGAATGGAAAATAGAAAAAATTCGAATATAAAATTAAGCTTCCGTGACTTTAAAAACTAACCTATTTTAAATTTTATTATATCTAAAATAATTTCAAAACGATTGGTCTGTTTAAATGTATGTTTTGAAATTTTATATTAAAATTATTATTATCTATTTAATTTTTATTTAAAACATATAATATCTTCCCTTATTTCTAAAAAATCAACAAAAATTTTTTGTATAGAAAAAAATCAAAATCAAAAGACCATTTTAACACAATCGCGATGGAAGTTTTCTGAAAGCATTTCAGTTTCTTTAAAAAAAAATGATGAAACCAGAAACAAAGCAAAAGCGCGCTTACCTCTATCCACCCTAATTTACTATTTTCATGTTTAAAATTGTAAGCAAAGTATTTTTTTTGTCTGGTATTTGGAATGTCAACTACTTGAAGTATTTAGGTAGTTTCAAACGCCTGTAACTTCCTTTCTAATTACGCGATTTAAAATCTTTATGAGGGTTTTGGAAAGTGCTTTTTACACGCTTTCATCTTATTTCATTATTTATAACAAAAAAATTGTTTAAACAATTTTTTCAATAAATCAATTGTTTATTTAACTTTTTTCGCAATTTAGGCATCTACGATTTTTTTTAAATAGT
>NW_022877176.1:0-7048 GCF_010883055.1 Belonocnema kinseyi
GAGGGTTGGGAGAGGGGGGAAGTAGAACTGGAACCGAGAGAGTCGTCTTGGGTTTGTGTTTTTGTTTTCATGCTGAGAAGGTCACCAGCCTTCAGCAGCGTTTTGATATATGACTAATACTTGGTATATTTCAGAAAGGTCAATGATTTCACAAATATTACCAAATATTTCAAAAATATTAAAATATTTTACAAAAATCACAATGATTCAAAATGAAATTTTTTGACCTTTAAAGGTTAAAAAAATGTCGCAAAGATTTTGGATAGATTTAAAAGATTTCACAAAGACTTCAATGATTTCCCCAAAATTTTAATAATCTCACAAATATTTCAAAAATATTGACAAATTACAAAGATTTCTTCGCAAAGATTTCCAAGGATTTCTAAAGTATTTCACAAATATTAGAAGGATTTAGAATGGGTTTTTTAACCTTTAAAGGATAAAAAAAATTTCACAACGATTTGAAATCTTTCAAATGATTTCAAAAACATTATCAAATAATTTGAAATATTTAAAATATTTCGCAAAAATTTTGCATAGATTTAAAATATTTTTTAAAGACATCAATGATTTCCCAAATATTTCCTACAAATTTAAAGAATTTCGAAATATTATCAAATATTTCGCATATTTAACAAAGATAACAATAATTATCTAAGCTTTTCAAATATTTTGCAAAGATTTTTAATAGATTGAAAATACTATACAAAAACACCTCTGATTTTCCAAAGATTTAAATAATTTTACAAATGTTACTAAAAGTTTCAAAAAGAAAAGATTTTCGACAGATTTAAAAGATTCCACAACGGCATAAATGATTTCATAAATATTTTAATAATTTCACAAATGTTTCAAAAATATTTCACTGATTTCCAAACATTTCACAAAGATTTCAATTATTTCTCAAAGATTTCAAATATTTCGCAAAGATTTAAAGAATTTCACAAATATTTCAAAAAATTTCATATATTTCAGAAATTTTTCAATAATTTTCTAATAATTTCAAATATTTCGTCAAAATTTCGCATCGATTAAAAAGATTTCACGAAGACTTCAACAATTTAAAAAATTTACCAAATATTACAAAAATTTTAAAAATATTTTCAATATTTTATCAAGATTCAATGCTTTTCCAAATATTTTTAAAATATGATTATATATTTAAGAAATATTTTTAATTTAGCGCAAATATTTTAATGATTTTCCAAAGACATCACAAAGATTTTAAAGGTTTCGCAAAGATTTCAAAGATTTACTCTGTTTCATGTAGATTTCGGATAGATTTAGAAGATATTAATGATTTTTCAAACGTTTAAATCACTTAAAAAATATTATCAAATAATTATAAAATATTCCTTTAATATTTCAAAAACATATTAATACAGAGTTATTTTTTTAACTTTTACAGATTAAAAAAATATCACAAAGATTTCGGATAGATTTAAATAATTTGAAAAAAGTTTCAATAATTTCGCAAATGTTTAAAAAATATTAAAAATATTTCCAAACATTTCACTGGATATAATTAAAATATTATACAAAAATATCAATGATTTCGCAAAGCTTTCAATAATTTCACAAATGTTACCAAATATTTCCAAAATATTTTTAAAATTACAAAGATTTCTTTGCACAAGTTTCCAAGGATTTCAGAAATATTTCAATGATTTGCTAAAGATATAAAAGGTGTCAAATATTTCGCAAAAAAAATTGCCACAAAAAAAGTGGTATTTTCAACCGAACAGCTGAATTTTCTAATTAAACGGCAGGATTTTTAACCAAAACAGTTACAGTTTCTAGTCAAAAAAGTGAATTTTTAACAACTTAGTTAAATCTTCAACCAAACAAGATTAATTTGAAGTCAATCAGTTGAATTTTGAATTTAAAAAATCAAATTTCTACCAAAAGAGATGAATTTTCGACAAACAAAAAAATGCTAATTTGCAAGAAAATAATTAAATTTTGAACCAAAAAATATGAATTCCTCAAGAAAAATATAACAGTTGCTATTTCAATAAAAAAAGTCGAATTTTAAACTATTCAAACAGCGGAATTTTCAATAAAAAAAATTAGTTTTCAACAAAGAAAGTTGAATCATCAACGAAAACTATCATTACTGATAAATTCACAAAAAAATATTTTTATTTGAATCAAAAACAGTTAAATTCAATCAAAAACTGTGAATTTTTAACAAAATATTTTAATTTTAAAGTCGAATGTTTTATAGAAAATACAAATGTTTAAAAAAAAAGTTTTTAAAGAACGGTTGAATTTTCAACAAAATTATTAAATTTTCAAAATTACTTTACTTTAAGCAATTTTAAGCTAGACACATTAAAAATTGAAAAATAATTTTTTTAACTTAACAGTTTTTAAATTAGAAGTTAAAAATTATTTTATTTTTAAATAATGTATGCATCCTTTAGAAGCTTTAAAATTTTATTTCAAAATCTTGAGAAATCTAGAAGTGGTTTTGAATTTTTCCAAATTCAAAATAATTTTTTAATTTGTTATTGGAACTTTTAAATATATTTACAAATTAATTGAATTTTTTCTATAACTTTTAGAAAATCCTGCAAATAAAAAAAATTCTTGAAATTTGAATTCATAAATAACAATAGAACACTTATTATTTGTAAAAAAAATTAGAGTAATTTTAAGAGATATTTAGAAGTTTTAAAAAGATTCGAATTTAATTTAGAACTTGAAACAATTTCAATACTTACAGCCGAATTTAAAATAAAATGTAAATTTTTGCAGATTTCAAACAAAAATTTAGAACTTTTTTAAGAATTGTGAAAGACTTCAAAACAATAAAAAAATAATTCTTAAGATTCTTAGGAAAATTGAAAATAATTTTTCACTTTGAAAAATTATGGTAACAAAAAGTTTAAGAAGATTTTTAAAGATTAAAAAAATATATCAAAGAACCTGCAAGATTTTAGGGATCCGGCTTTCCCGGTCTAGCGGCCACCATGATAAAGTAAAAGAAAAATGGAAATAGGAGAATAGTGGAAAAAGTTTGAAATCTGCAATTTACAAAATAGGTCCAGTCTCAAAATTCGATTACTTCACCCGCTTTTGCAGAACTTTTTCAAAATTGAATGAATTTATCCAGAAAATTGGATATTTTTAAGTAAATTTTTCTTACCTCTTCGTAAACTGCTGGTGTGTATTTTGGAGGAACAAAAATAGGTCCGGGAGATTTGTTCGTAGTATCTCGAACTCGAGCTGGTAAAGTGTTAACTAACCGACCTGAATTGTAATTACACTCGAGGGTGTAACTACGAATTAAACCTGTTAATTTGTAAACTGCTACGCGACCCGACCCTTCCCTTGACATTCCGTCCCTTTTGTCTCTGCAAAAAATAAAAATTCAATCAAACAGACGAATTTTCAACCTCGATGATTATTTTTCCACCAAAAAGATTATTTTTTCACGAGAAAATATCGATTATTATAAACAAAATATATTAACTGTCAACCAATTATTGAATTTTCAACCAAGAAAACCTTTTACTAACCAAGTACGAAAAAACTCAACAAAATTGTTAAATTGTTAACCAAAAAAGATCAATTCTCAACTAAAAATTTTTTTTTCTAATAATAAACAGATGAATTTCACAAAAAATGAATTATTCGATTTTCATCCAAGAGAGACTTTTTCTAGCCAAGTATGAAAAAAAATGTTAATTCATCAATCAAAACTGGTTAATTTTTAGTCGAACAGTTGAACTTTTAACCCAGAAAAACTTTTCTGTTAAGAAAGAAAAAAACTCAACAACTTTCAACCCAAAAAGACGAATTTTCACAAAATAGTTGAATTAGCGAAAGAAAATATAAATTTCCTACGAAAAGCTTAATTTTCAACAAAATAGTTCAATTTGATGCCATAATAGTTGTACTTTACACTCAAAAAGAAATTTTTTAACAAAACTGTTGATTTTTAAAACAGAAAATATGAATTATCAAAAAAAATTAATTTTTAACCAATTGGTTGAATTTTATGGCGTAATAGTTGAACTTTCAACTCAAAACGACAAATTTTTAACAATACTTTTGAATTTTTAAACAAAAAATATTAATTTCCGAAACAAAAAAATTTTGCAAACAAATAGTCTAATTTTCAAACAGAAAATATGAATTTCCATTTAAAAACTTTATTTTGAACCAAACAGTTAAATTTTATACAAAAATAGGTGAACTTTTAACTCAAAAATACAATTTTTTAACAAAACCGTTGAATTTTCAAACAAAAAACACGAATTTCCGAAAAAAATTATTTTTCAACCAAATAGTTAAATTTTCAAACAGAAAATATGAAATTCCATTAAAAAAACTTAATTTTCAACAAGATAATTGTATTTTATACTAAACTAGCTGAACTTTCAACTTCATAAAACCAATTTTTTAACGAAACCGTTGAATTTCCAACAAAAAGTTAAATTTTTAATTAAATAGTTGAACTTTATGCCATAATAATTGAACTTTAAACTCAAAAAGACCAATTTTTAACAAAACAGGTAATTTTTTAAACCAAAAATATGAATTTTCAACCGAAATATTAATTTTTAACCAATTTTTTAAATTTCATGCCATAATAGTTGAAATTTCAAGTCAAAAAGAAAAATCTTTAATAAAACAGTTGACTTTTTAAACAGAAAATATGAATTTCCATTTATAAACTTAATTTTCAACGAGATAAATGTATTTTATACTAAAATTTTTGAACTTTCAACTCTACAAGACAAATTTTGTAACAAAACCGTGGAATTTCCAACAAAAAAATTAATTTTAAACCAAAAAGTTGAATTTTATACCATAATCGTTGAACTTTCAACTCCAAAAGACAAATTTTCAACCAAACTTATGAATTTTAACATTAAAAATATGAATTTTCGAAAAAAAATTAATTTTCAAACAGAACGTATTAATTTCCATTAAGAAAATTTAATTTTTAACCAGATAGTTGAATTTTTAGCTATAATATTTGAGCTTTTTAAGTAAAAAGACAAATTTTTAACAAAATGGTTGAATTTTCAAATAGAAAATATGAATTCTCAGAACAAAAATTAATTTTCAAGCAAGCAGTTGAATTTTATGCCAGAATGTTCGAACTTTTAAGTCAAAAAGACACATTTTTAACAAAACATTTGAATTTTCAAACCAAGAATATGAATTTCTGAAGAAAAAAAAATTATTTTCAACCAAATAGTTAAATTTTCAAAATGAAAATATGAATTTCCATTTAAAAATTTAATTTAGTCGAATTTTATACTGAAATAGCTGAACTTTCAACTCTAGAATAGAAATTTTTAACAAAAAAGTTGATTTTTCAAACAAAAAGTATGGATTTTCAACAACAAAAATTTACTTTTGACCGAATAGTTGAATTTTATACCAAAATATTTAAGCTTTCAACTCTAGAAGATGAATTTTTAAAAAAACTTTTGAATTTTCAAAACAAAAACAATGAATTTCCAAAATAAAAACAATTATCAACTAAATAGTTAAATTTTCAAACAGAAAATATTAATTACCATTAAAAAATTTTCATTTTTAACGAAATAGTTGTATTTTATACTAAAAAAGCTAAACTTTCAACTCGAAGAGACACAATTTTGATAAAACAATTAAAAATTCAAACAAAAAATACAAATTTCCGAAAAAAAATTAATTTTTAACCAATTAGTTCAATTTTCAAAAATAAAAGATGAATTTCCATTTTACAACTTCATTTTAAACCAGATAGTTGAAATTGATACTAAAATAGCTGAAATTTTAACTCCAAAAAACAAATTTTTAACCAAACTTTTGAATTTTCAAACCAAAAATATGAATTTACGAAAAAAAAATAAAATTTCAACAAAATATTTTCATTTTGTGCAATAATATTTCAACTTTCAACTTTCAACTCTAAAAGACAATTTTTTTTATAAATCTTTGGAATTTTCAAAACAAAAACAATGAATTTCACAAATAAAAACAATTATCAACTAAACAGTTAAATTCTCAAACAGAAAATATTAATTTGCATTAAAAAAATTTAATTTTTGACCAAATAGTTTAATTTTGTACCAAAATATTAAAAATTTCAACCTAAAAAGACAAATGTTTTGAAAAACTTTAAAATTTTCAAACCAAAAATATGAATCTCTGGAAAAAAAATAATTTTCAACCAAATAGTTAAATTTTCAAACAGAAAATATTTATTTTCATTAAAAAAAAACTTAATTTTCAACCAGATAGTTGAATTTTATGCTAAAATTGCTAAACTTTTCATTCAAAAAGACAAATTTTTATTAAAACACTTGAATTTTCAACCAATTAGTTAAATTTTCAAAAAGAAAAGATGAATTTCCATTTTACAAATTCAGTTTCAACCAGATAGTTGAATTTTATATTAAAATAGTTTAACTTTCAACTCCAGAAAACAAATTTTTAACCAAAGTTTTGAATTTTCAAACCAAAAATATAAATTTGCGAAAAAAATTTAATTTCCAACCAAATAGTTTAGTCTTATGCAATAATAGTTGAACTTTTAAGTCAAAGAGACAATTTTTTAAAAAGAAAAGTTGATTTTTTAAACAGAAAGGATGATTTAAAAAACAAATTCATTTTCGACCGAGTAGTTGAATTTTATAACAAAATATTTAAACTTTCAACTCTAAAAGACAAATTTAAAAAAAAATCTTTTGAATTTTCAAAACAAAAACAATGAATTTCAAAAATACAATTATCAACCAAATAGTTAAATTTTCAAACAAAAAATATTAATTTCCATTTAAAAAATTTAACTTTTAACCTAATAGTTTAATTTTGTACAAAAATATTTAAACTTTCAACCCAAAAAGACCAATTTTAGCAAAACTTTTGAATTTTCAAAACAAAAATAAGAATTCCTGAAAAAAAATTATTTTCAACCAAATAGTTAAATTTTCAAACGGAAAATATGAATTTCCATTTAAAAAATTTAACTTTTAACCTAATAGTTTAATTTTGTACAAAAATATTTAAACTTTCAACCCAAAAAGACCAATTTTAGCAA
>NW_022877177.1:0-1125 GCF_010883055.1 Belonocnema kinseyi
TACTACACTCCTGAGTCAACGCAACAGGCAAAACAGTGGGTTCCACCGGGCTAAAGTGCTCCGAAGCGTCCAAAAACGCAACAATGGGTCGGAAAGGTTATGACCTCCGTATTTTGGGTTGCATATGGCATAATATTCGTGGACTATCTTGAAAAAGGTAAAACCATAACCGGAGCATACTATTCATCATTATTGGACCGATTGAAAATCGAAATCGCCGAAAAACGACCGCATTTGAAGAAGAAAAAACCGCTTTATCATCACGACAATGCGCCTGTTCATTCATGCTTAGTTGGACAAGCAAAATTGCATGAAATCGGCTTCGAATTGGTTCCTTAGCCACCGTATTTACCAGACCTGGCCCCCAGCGATTATTACTTGTTCCCTAACCTGAAGGGATGGCTCACCGGTAAGCGTTTTTACTCAAATGAGGAGCTCATAGCTGAAACTGAGGCGTATTTTGGAGACCTTCCGATCGATTACTTTTCGGACGGTATCGAAAAGTTAGAAAATCGTTGGACTCGCTGTATCGGCCTAAAAGGAGAGTATGTTGAAAAATAAAACCGACTTTGGAAAAAAAAACGTCTCCGTGTTTCATTTTTCAGGGACTTATCAGACTGCCTAGTAGTTCCTTATCATCTCTTTTGCCTGCGATAGCGCAATTTAGGACTTATTAGAAAACGAGTGAGCGAGCGAACGAAAGCGAGAGTGCAAGCGAGAGAGAGAGCATGAGAACGCAAACGCATCTTAGTCTACTTAACGTTTACCTTACCATTACCTACAATCTTTACGCTTCTAATCTAAGCGACGTCCGTTTCCTTTTTCTGTCACTTTTTTATACCTCTATTTGCCTTTCTCCACATGCTTTCTTTCATTCTCTCTGATTCGCTTCTCTAGCACCCTTCAACTCCTTCATCCATTCTTCTCCTTCGCCATCCTCCCCTAGAATCTTAACTACATTCTCTTGCCAGATTCCTTTATCTTCCATTCCTCTCCTACATTATTTCCATACATGCTCCCATGTTTCTTCCTCCCATTCACATATCCTACACCTTCTGTTCTCTTCTTTTTCCCAGTACATCCCCTCCCTTACCTCGTTTCCCAATATAAATCTTGCTATTTTGG
>NW_022877178.1:0-1037 GCF_010883055.1 Belonocnema kinseyi
TTCCATTTTTAACTAAAAAAAATCAAGTTTCAATAAAAAATATCAAATTTTAAACAAAAATAGAATAATTCAGTTTTGAGTATATAAAACTTAATATTCAATAAAAAAAAGAAATTTTTACAGGTTATTTAAAATTTCAACCAAAAAAGGAGAATTTGACAGCAAATAGTAAAAGTTTTAACAAAAAAAAGATGAAATTTCAGTCACAAAGATTAATTTTCCATTTACAAAAATCTTTTTTAACAAATAATAGAATTTTCAACTAAATTAATTTTCAATCCAAGTACAATAATATATAAAGCATTCAAAATAAGATAGAATTCACTTAAATTCAGGCAGGTTCTACACATTATATAGCAGAATCTTTCAGCGATTAACATTTTTTTATAGTAAATTATGCAAAGCGTTTTTTCTGATATAAGAAAAAAATGGAATAAGGACATCTATGTTAAGAATAATAAAAAACAGATTAATTCTATAACCATAAAATAATTTTTAACAAAAAAGATGAAGTTTCAATTAAAAATATCATATTTTAAACAAAAATAGAATAATTCACTTTTTAGTTTATAAAAGTTAATATTCAGTCCAAAAAATGAAATTTTCTGCAGGTTATTAAAAATCTTAATTAAAACAGATGAACTTGACACCAAATACTAAAATTTTTGACAAAAAAGATGAATTTTTAATCACCACGATTAATTTTTAATTAAATAAAATTTTCTAAAAACAAATAATAGAATTATCAACTAAATTAATTTTCAATGCAAGAACAATATTACAAAAAGAATTTAAAATAAAATAGAATTTACTTATAACCAGGCAGGTACTACACATTATTTAGTAGAATTCCTCAGCGATTAAAATTGTTTTATAGTAAATTATGCAAGACATTTTTTTGCAATGTAGGACAAAATCATCGAATTTGGACATCTATGCTAAGAATAATAAAAAACAGATTAATTTGTTACCCATAACATTATTTCTTTACAAGAAAACCGATTGGTTTTCAACCGGCAATGATATAATTAAAATTT
>NW_022877179.1:0-1009 GCF_010883055.1 Belonocnema kinseyi
CGACGGGAGAAGATGGGATGGAGAACGAAGCGATGAAGTTTGGAGGAAAAGGGATTAGGGATGGGATGTGGAAGATCTGCAACAAGGTATGGAAAGGGGAAGATTGGCCGAAAGAGTGGACGACGGAACTCGTGGTACCGCTTGTCAAGAAAGGGGAAGGAAAGAAGGTAGAGGAATACAGAGGGATCACTCTCATGTCAGTCGGCTATAAAATATATGCAGAAATCTTAAGAAATAGGTTGGAGAGTCAGGTAGAACAAAAAGAAAGTATCCCACATAATCAGACGGGCTTTAGAAAAGGAATGGGAACTATAGACAACATCTACGTACTTAACTATTTAGTTAACAGAAATTTGGGGAGAAAGCAAGGGAGACTAGTCGCTTTGTTCGTAGATTTCAAAGCAGCGTTTGACTCAGTGCATCGAAAAGTACTATGGCAGGCAATGAAAGAGAGGGGTGTAGAGGAAAAGTTAGTGGAGAGGATAAAGCAAATTTTTACTGAAACCAGGATTAGGATGAAAATAGGAAAGAAAAAAGGGCAGGTTTTCTGGACAAGCCGAGGTCTAAGGCAAGGGTGCCCTTTGAGTCCGCTACTATTTAGTATCCTATTGGCAGACTTAGAGGAGAAGCTAAAGGAGAAAGGAAAAGGAGGAACGGCTTTGGGTAATAGCAAACTATACTCTCTAGCATACGCGGACGATGTAGTTCTATTAGCAGATGATGAGAAGGGGATGAACCTAATGATGAGAATCTTCGAAGAGTATGTGGGAACAAAAGAGCTGACGGTGAACGTAGATAAGACAAAGGTGATATGTTTCAGAAATAGAAAGAGCAAAATAAATTACGTTTGGAAGATGAACGGACAAAAAATGGAAATTGTGGAGGAGTTCTTTTACCTAGGTTTTTTGTTTGAGGCAGAAGGAGGAAACGAGCTGCAGGTGAGGAAAAGAATTGAATGTACGAGTAAAGTAATGGGCCAAGTATGGGGTATAGGAAAGAGAAGGTTCAA
>NW_022877180.1:0-1656 GCF_010883055.1 Belonocnema kinseyi
TAACCTTTTTTCAAATCTTTTTAAAATATCTTATCGGTCTAAATGTCTTTTAAAGTATTTGAATTTTCTTAAAATTTTTAAAAGAGAAAGAAATTTGCATTAAAGACTTCTAGTTCTTTTTGCGAACATTTTGTGGAAATATTTTTAAATCTTTTAGGACATTATCTTCAAAAATCAACGATTAAAAAAAATGAAATTTTTCGCTAATTAAAAATTAACTTTGAATTGTTTAAATACTTTTAAATATCTATAAAACTTAATATATATATTTTTTAAATTATTGAATCTGATTAAATTTTCTTTAAGAATCCCTTTTTCAAAATGAAGAAATCTTTTGGAATTTAACCATGAATCTTGAGGCAATTTTATTGCTCTCATAAAACCTTTAAAAAGTCTTATAAAGATTTTAATTTTTTATAACATATCCTCAAAAATGTACGTTTCGTTTTGAATTTTTCCGAATGTTCTCAAGATTTCAAATATTTTCGATTATTTTCAACACTACTGACACTTCTGCAATTCAAAACAAAATGTATCCCAAAAAAATCTTCAAAACGTAAAATTAACCTTCTAAAATAAAATCTAAATGATTTTAAATTTTCTGAAAATATTATTATCCGTGTGGTAGCAAAATTAAAAATTTTTTTAAAATTGAAACTAAAAAATTATAAAAATTATAAGAAGTATTATTTTTGTTCATTTTCTTAAACTTTAAGATTTTAAAATATATTAGGATATCATCCCTCGAAATAGCATTTGACATTCTTGAAAAATATTTGGATTATTTGGTGCTGTGAAAAATTTAATTTGTCTAACTTTGTCCAGCTTCCGATTACTTTTTTATCCCGATTTACAATCAAAACAAACGCACTTCACCATTTTTATTCCAAATTTCAAAACTGTAGAAATTTGATTTAAAAGCAGTTTTTTTTTATTTTTCTTTTGCTGAAAAAATGGGAAATGTCGCAAAGAGCATTCAAAACACTTAGAGATTATTTAACACTGTCAGTAAATTACTTTCTACTGTGTTATCAAATCCAATATTTTTATTTTCCCATGTATTTTCAACGACCATAGGCCAACTGCATACGTGGCGCCGCCACGCGGCCACCGTCAACACATTGTCACATGGTTTTCAACTCAGAGTTCCGAAATAAGAATTTCTCGAAATAAGATTTATAACCTACATCCAAGTATAGGCTAGAAAGTATAAATTTATTTGAAGATTCAGTGAATATTTAAATAGTTAAAATAGAGCTACCGTTGGATAAATTTAAAAAAATACTGTTTTGTTTTAATCTTTTTTTGAGAAGGTGAAAAATCTTCAATTATTATTGTAATTGCGTTATTTTTTGTCTTATGTTTTTTAGGTTAAATTAAAAATGAATTTGTTAAAAAAATTTCTAATATTCCACTCTCCTAACGATGTTCAGTTCTAACTATTTGAAATCCTGATAATATAAACATCAAACTAGATATTCTTTAAACATTTTTCCTTTATATTCAAATTATTCAAAATTAATTTATTCTTATTATAAAATAAAAATTATCTTAGCTTTCAATGTTATTTTTATACTTTTCATTACACTTGCTAATTTTTAATTTTATCGGCTCTTTTTGTAAAAAATATAAGTTCACTGACGATGAAGTCTTTTC
>NW_022877181.1:0-1305 GCF_010883055.1 Belonocnema kinseyi
AACGAATGAATTGAAGTTTCATTTAGAAAGCTAACTTTTTCACTTAGAATATTAATTTTCTACGGAAAATACCAATTTTCAATTTAAAAAATTTCCATCACATATCAAATATTTCAATTTACGAATGAAATAAAGTTTCAAGCAAAAAGGAGAGTATTTAACCTAGAATATTAATTTTCTACCAAAAAAGAAAATTTTCAACTAAAAAAAAGGACTTTTTTACTCAAATAGTTGATTTTTTATATAAAAATAAATTTTCTACGAAATGCCTTAATTTTTATCTGAGCACAAATTTCCGTAAACAAGGAATATTTAAGCAAACAGTTGAATTTTCAAACAAAAAATATAACATTTTCACCCAAAATGGAAGTTATATTTAAGATAAAAAATTCATTTTCAGCCAAGAAGAAAATCGAGTTTTCAGCCAAGATATATTTTTAATTCAAAAGATTAAGTATCAATTAAAAATTATAATTTTCTACTGAAAAACCTAAATCTTTACCAAAACAAGTAATTGTTATATTTTCAGTTAAAACAATTAATGTTGAAGGTAGAAGTTCTTTTTTAAGAAAATAATCAAATTTTGAGTTAAAAAAATAATTTACCATTAAAAACAGAATTTTCCACCAAAAATGGAATAGTTAAATTCTCACCAAAAAAATAGAATCAATCAACATTAAATAAACAATAGTGCAAATTTTGCATTATTTTTCGAGTGTTTTGGTAGAAAAGAAACACTTTTTTACCGAAATTTCTCAGTCAAGAAGAAAAAAAAGTAATTGAACTTTCAAGTCAAAAGACGATTTGTTTTGTAAAACAGTTGCATTTTTAAACCGAATCTATTAATTTACCACCAAAACAGTTAATCTTTAACCAAAAAGTTTCAGTTGTAACCAAAAAGAGAAGAAACTGACAAAATTACATTTTTTAGGTGAATAATTGTATTGGAATCAAAAAATGTAAGAAAAAAAAACTAAATTTTAAACAAAATAGTTCAATTTTCAACTAAAGACTTGAAACTTGAAAACAGCATTAATTTTTAACAATCTTTTGGAAAGTTTTTAATATACAATCTTTTATATACTGAATAAAAAAAAGTTTTAATTGAAAAAATTAAATTATTCAACTTATTATCATAGACAATTATTTAAATAGGAAATTCCTGACTTTTACAAGATTTTTGTCTAAGTCACTGACTATAAACAGCCAACAAAATCCATTCGTATTTCCGATTCTTCTGGAGCCTGACCATACCTGAAAATGAAGCAAAAAGTTTGCCGACCACTGCTCTAAGACTAGGCTGTT
>NW_022877182.1:0-1034 GCF_010883055.1 Belonocnema kinseyi
TCGCGTCGCGAGCTCGTAATAAACTCGCTGTAATTATGGAACTAAAAATCAAATCGAATTGAGATTTTCCAAAAAGTTGGCCAATATATTGGCGGAAAATTCATTCGCTTGAAGTTTGTCGTAGCTCAATCTTCCTCGCTCACTTTTTTAATGAGAAAGTCTAAAAACGTGGGTTTTCATTCGGATTAAAAAAAAAGCATTAGAAATTAAATTTTGACCCTTTTTGGACACTGTAGCCTCCGCTAGCGTGTCACGAATAAAACACAAAAAGAAATTGGTTAATTAGTTGATAAACGAATTACTTACGGCGAGTTGAATGTGAAAAAACATGGTTTGTTCAATTTAAAAAAAGTCAGTTTTTATTTATTTACTGGAAAATTAGCAGCCCGAGAGAAAAACTGTAAATGGAGACTCAGGTTCATTTTTCAAGACCTATCTAACTATATTTTTGGTTATTTCAAATTTCGAATTTCACTTTTGATGCCTGAGGTCACAGCCTGGACAATACTTCTATTCGTTCTCGAGAGCCTGTCGTTCTTGTCCAGAACTCCTCAATTATTTCCAGAGTTATCGTGCTCACAGAAAGACACATAAACGGACATTTATGCTTCGATGAGAAAGTAAAAATAATAAACTTCATATTCATACTAAGAAAAGCAGATTACTGAAAATAATATTACAACGTGAGAGGGGAAGGGGGGAAGTCAATTATTTATTATATTAACGTTGAAAATGAGGTAAAAATTATGTAAAAAATTTTTAAAAAAGCGTTACTTGATACACATACGGAAAAAAAGCAAAAAAGATTTAGTAACAGTGAAAAAATCTGATAACTAAAAGTTTCGCAATAAAATTGTGGGGGAGGTAATTCTCTATTTTTGCGACAGCGTGAAAATGAGAAATGAAGGGTCTAAAAATCTTCCAGAAAAGCGTTACGTAATAAATTTATGGAAGAACAAAAAAAAATTTTGTATTTATAGTGAAAAAATCCGATAACTGAAAGTTGTGTAAGAATATTTCGGGGGGGGGGGGGG
>NW_022877183.1:0-1188 GCF_010883055.1 Belonocnema kinseyi
ATAAATAAAACTGCCAATTGTTTTGCAAAAGAACTAACAAATGAAGGTCAGCCACAATTGAACTTTAAAGCTGAAATTCGAGGGAATTGTGCACGAGCTGCTCATTTCAATCTATCTAGTTAATAGGGCCTATTCAATCACAGAAAATAATATCCGTTCACGATTGCTAAAAGATGAATGGTTCACAACAAGAATAATCATGAACATTTAGTTCAGGGAGATGAGATAATCTCTTAGTGAAACCGCGTACCATAATGTATGCGAATTAGCTTATTAACTCTGGGAGAGAAACTTTCTTCAGACTCATGAGTGTCCCGACTTTTCATATGTTATAGAATTTATTTATAACAATTTTTAAATGTATTTTTTAATCATCCAATGTATCAAACCCTCTCGTGTTGGCCTACCTTAAGTACTAAATGAAAAAACAGCTTTTGTTCTGTAATTAAAAGGACTGACTTTGAAAAAAACGAGTTTTTCCGTCGACAAATGCCCAAATAACGCATTTGTTTATTAAATTTGTTAAAAAAATCGTAAAATTTATTAAAAAATTATTAATTCTTCTCAAATCATCATGAGGTTCCTAATTTAAACAAATTTACATCCAAAAGAAAACGAATTTTCTGACGAGAAATACTTGAATAATGCATAAGTTTATTAAATTTGTTTATAATATAAACAACAATAGTCTCAAGAGACGCAATTCCAACAAATTCCTTATAAAATTTTCTTTTGTTTATTGTATCATGATAGAATATTTTTATACCATGTAAATCTATGAAATGGGAGCGATGACAACAATTTTCCTATTATTGACGAGCACTGGGAACGTCAAATAGATAAAATAGCCATTTTGTCGTCATATTTGTTTATTTATAAAAAAATTGACAAACTAAATTAAAAATCAGTCGAAATCATGTCGAAAACTTTATTACATCAGTGGTTTTTTTTGAAGTCCATACAAGAGGGTTTTCAAGTCACAAAACTCAAATTTAGGGTCAGAATTCAAATATCCCACAAGAGAGACCCCAAAATCCGCCCCTTTTTTTGCGCACCACATAGTTTTTTAAGAAAAGAACATAAATTGACACAGAAGAGCTCAAAATAATCGTCAATGCATGCTGTAAATGTATTTGTCATTAGTTTACCCGAAAACCGAAAACTACGCCTATCAGGGCGTGCAAACTA
>NW_022877184.1:0-1248 GCF_010883055.1 Belonocnema kinseyi
CTCTAAATGCAGCAAAAATCATTAAAAACATTTTGACTTTTCGAAATTGTGTATTTTTAACGAATTTTATAGTGTGCAGGGGTTGATTTGGGATGTGTTGCAGATGCACTAGAGGGATGAAACTTTTATGTGGTACTTTTGGCTCTAAATGCAGCAAAAATCATTAAAAACATTTTGATTTTTCGAAATTGTGTATTTTTAACGAATTTTATAGTGTGCAGGGGTTGATTTGGGATGTGTTGCACATGCACTAGAGGGATGAAACTTGTTGGCGGGAATTTCAGCACTAAATGCAGCGATAATCATTAAAAACATTTTAACTTTTTAAAATTCTGTATTTTTAACGAATTTTATAGTGTGCAGGGGTTGATTTGGGGTGTGTTCCACATGCACTAGAGGGATGAAACTCTTTAGTGGCACTTTCGGCACTAAATGCAGCAATAATCATTAAAAACATTTTGACTTTTCGAAATTGTGTATTTTTAACGAATTTTATAGTGTGCAGGGGTTGATTTGGAGTGCGTTCCGCATACACTAGAGGAATGAAACTTTTTAGTTGCACTTTCGGCACTAAATGCAGCGATAATAATTAAAAACATTTTGACTTTTCGGAATTGCGTATTTTTAACGAATTTTATAGTGTGAAGGGATTGATTTGGGGTGTGCTGCACATGCATTAGAGGGATGAAACTTTTTGGCGGCACTTTCAGCACTAAATGCAGCGATAATCATTACAAACATATTCACTTTTCGAAATTGTGTATTTTTAACGAATTTTATAGTGTGTAGGGGTTGATTTGGGGTGTGTTCCACATGCAATAGAGGGATGAAACTTTTTTGTGGTACTTGTCGCGCTAAATGCTGCAATAATCATTAAAAATATCTTGACTTTTCGAGATTGTGTATTTTCCCGAATTTTATAGTGCGCAGGGGTTGATTTGGGGTTTGTTCCACATGCACCAGAGGGATGAAACTTTTATGTGGTACTTTTGGCTCTAAATGCAGCGATAATCATTAAAAACAATCGGACTTTTCGAAATTGTGTATTTTTAACGAATTTTATAATATAGAGGGGTTGATTTGGGGTGTGTTCCACATGCAATAGAGGGATGAAACTTCTTTCTGGTACTTTTGGCGCTAAATGCTGTGATAATCATTAAAAACATTTTGACTTTTCGAAATGGCGTATTTTTAACGAATTTTAGAGTGTGCAGGGGTTGACTTGGGGTGTGTTCCACATGCACTAAA
>NW_022877185.1:0-1071 GCF_010883055.1 Belonocnema kinseyi
AAAACATTTCAAAAGATTTACAATATTAGAAAAAATCTGGAAGCTCTTAAAACAATTTTGTGTGCAGGATTTTACAAAAATGTTAGGAAAAATGGGAATCAGAAATGTTTTCAAATGTTGACTTTTTATTTTGAAAAATTACATAATTTTAAGAGGAGGTATAAAAATATGGGACCGCTGACAAAAATTCCGAAAGGGATGAAGGAAAAATCCCAAAAAATAAAATCTCCGGCACCTGAATAATTATTTTATAAAAATTTTATTTAAAAAATACATTAAAAAACACGTGTGCTTTGAAAGAAAAAAATGTTCTGCCTAAATTTTCTTCGTACCTACATAATAACATTTTTGAAACAAACTTTGCAGGATTCAGTTCAACAACGATTTATATCAAAATTTATTTGTATTACTTTTTTTTATTAATTAAAAATTCGATTTTTCAGAACTTTTTTATGTTTTTTTCAAATACAATGCACATTTTCAAACAAATTTTTTCATCCAGAAATTTATATTTGGTTATTGTATTTTCAATAAATAAATAATATTTAAGAAACAGTTGTTTAAATTGTTTAAATTCAGGAATTTTGTAGTTCGGATATTTTATGATTCAGGCATTTTCTTTGGGGGTTTTTAAAATTCGGTAACATCTTACTGTCAGGAATCTTTTTTATTTTTCGTGAATTTTCCAATTTGACTTTTATATTTCGGGACTTTTATAATTTCGGGAATTTTATTATTGGTTATTTTTCAATGTACGAATTTTACAGTGTCAGGAATTTTATTTTTCGGGATTTTTCAGTTGTTTTTTCCGAAAAATAAAATTCCCAAATCACTGTAAAAATTCTGAAATTATAACATTGCAATGTTATAATTTCGGAATGCATTGTCGAAATACAAAAGTCCCGAATTGGAAAATTCTCGACAATTTACAATCTTACCGAATTTAAGAATTGCCGCCAGAAAATTTCCGAATTATACAATATCCGGGCTAGACAACTCTCTAATTTGAACAATTAAAAAATAGTTAGTTAAAAAATTTTTTTAAATAGAATAATAAAATATTTTTACCGA
>NW_022877186.1:0-1227 GCF_010883055.1 Belonocnema kinseyi
CGAATTTGGATGTTCAGAAATTAAATATTTGGGCTTTATAGTAAATGAAAAAGGATTGCATGTTGATGAAGAAAAAATTGAACCAGTTTTAAATTTTCCGAGCCCAAAAACAATTAAACAAGTTCAAAGACTGATAGGAATGGTTTCTTGGTATAGGAAATTTATTCCAAAATTTGCAGAAATTATAGAACCTTTACAAAAATTATTAAAAAAGGAAGTAAAGTGGGAATGGTCTGACAACCAGGAACAGGCATTTACGAATATTAAACACTTACTAACAACAGCACCGATTTTAGCCTGTCCTGATTTTGGAATCCCATTCCAACTTGAAACTGATGCTAGTGAGGTAGGATTAGGAGCCGTTTTAACACAAACAATAAACGGCGAAAATTACGTTATAGCTTTTGCAAGTAGAGGTCTGAACGGAGCAGAACGAAAATATTGGATTATGTGGTTACATAATTTAAAAAATCCAACTGGCCGATTAGCAAGATGGGCGTTAGAATTATTGGAATATGATTATGAAATTGTTTATAGAAAAGGAAGTTTAAACCATGTTCCAGATGCATTATCAAGATCTAATGAAAATGAAATAAAAGTATCTAGTATTTTATCCAGTTTAGTAGAAAATAAAAAAAAAGATTTTAAAGAAATTGAGGATAATTGGTATACAAGTAAAATAATACATGTTAAAAATAAACCTGAGGAAAATCAAAATTGGAGAATACGCGATAATCAGTTGTATTTCTATAGACCCGACCCTTTAAAATTAAGCTTAAATCTAGATAGCAACCCGTGGAAATTAACAATACCGAAAGAATTGCGAGAACAAGTTTTGATTGAAAACCACGATAATAAACAAGCAGGACACTTAGGCATGGAAGAAACATACGTGAAAATTTCAGAAAATTATTTTTGGCCCGGAATGTATTCTGAAACATTAAAATATGTAAAAGAATGCGAAATTTGTCAAAGAATAAAACCAAAAGTAAATAATCAGATAGGTTTGATGGGAAAGCGTATAATCGAAGAACCATGGACAGTAGTAGCATCTGACATGATGGGCCCATTACCAATGACAAAATCGAGAAATCAATACATTTTAGTGTTTTTTGATATGTTTATAAAATGGGTGGAAATTATTCCAGTAAAAAATAAATTATCGTCAACAGTGGAAAAAGAATTTCATAAACGTATAATTTCGAAATGGGGAACACCTAGAATTTT
>NW_022877187.1:0-1008 GCF_010883055.1 Belonocnema kinseyi
TTGCTCGTAGAACTATTGTCACAGGAAGGCTAGCAGAAAATATTTTTGTAAACAAAAAAAATGCACAACCATGTTTCGAATTGAAAGTACTTCGAATCAAATTCACGCGAAGAATATTACTATAGAAAAATGTCCTCACATATTGACGCTTTCATCGTTCGTGGAACACTATACGTTCGGAACATCAAAGAAATTTTCAACGTAACGCGATGCTTGCGCGTGTAAATAAAACGAGCTCGAGAATAGGCTAAAATTGAATAATTCATTGTGCTACGATTTTCGTGCATCTATGAACAATTATTTTGAGCTAGAATACAAATACATCGATTTCTCATATTCGAGCTTTGAATGTGACAATATTGGAATCTGATTTTTAATACGTACTACACCCCCAACACTTTTCAATAACCTTTAAGATAAAAAAAGCTTGTACCTGTTTGATAAAGTAATTGAGGTACGCTGTATCTCTCCTGGTTATTTTTTGTAACAGCTGTGTTACTCTTCTTTCCGCATTACGAGGAAATTCACTTTTTTCTTCTTTGAAACCTTTCCACAGATCATTCACATTATCTTGAATTTGCTGTTTTGAAAATCTATCTTTATTTAAATCACGATATGCATTGAAAAGTCTATTGTACAAAGTCATCTCGAACAGTAATATGGCGTTATAATCATCATTAAATAAATAGCTTTGCAAATGTGTAGTTGCACGTTAGGATATACTCGATACTCATGCTACGACGTGTTCGAAAAACAAAACACTGCAGCGCGCTCGAGCTCGAACAAAGCCAAAGTGTAGGATCGATTATCGAAGCAGTCACTCATGCGCTCTTAACCTTATAGAGCGCGCGTTATTCAAAATTTCAAATAGGATACGATTGATAATGCTTCATGAAAACCACGTGCCTTTGAACATCAATCCCCCCTTCCCCTGACGTAGTCATCAAGTAGCTTTTCATCGCCATACCCCCCCGTCCCAATTGGGCCACGTGGTTTATGAACGTTCCC
>NW_022877188.1:0-1682 GCF_010883055.1 Belonocnema kinseyi
ATATTGTAATATATATATTGTATATATCCATTGTAATAATGAAGTAAAAGCAGAGTTTTTTATTGCTTACAGTGTAATGAATGCGTAAGAATAAAGAACTAATGAAACAATGTAGAAAACCGTACAAGAACTTGCTAGTATTTTATTTCAACTGTAGAACACATATACATACCATAATTACTGAAGCAATATTACTGCTTCAGTCATAAGTTCTAATAGATATTTCTAAACATAAAATAGCTGCGTCAGGCAGAATTTGGTTAGGGTAAGTCAAGCATGCGCATGGCTCTCAGCTGCACCTCCCATAATTTCGTTGAAAATCATTTTTTAAAGATACACAGAAAAAATATAAATCGTCTTTGTTTTACATTGCGTTGAAATATTTTCACGAAATGGATTGCAAAGTTCTATAAAATTTAAAGGCTGGGTTGACGCAACCTCGATTGAAAGGTAGGGTATACAAAAAACGTAAAATAGTTCTATAAAATCTAAACTTGTAGGTAAAATACAGTCTATATCGAACAAGATTTGAAACCAATTTTTAACCGAAAAAATGTAATCTTTTGCATTATTACTTTATACTTTAATATTTGTTCACATGTTCGAGTACACAATTATTTTGTATTACACAATCACTACACTATTTATAATCGCACGCTATGAAAAATTTTATTTGTCGCGGGTTCGAACCCTAAATGTTTCGCATTCCTAACGCCTAAAGCCTTGCGGCTAACCTGCACTGTAAAAAAAATTTCGGTTAATTTTACCACTTTTAGAGTAGGTCCGATTATTACCTACTCCCAAAGTAACGTTTTCACTGACAATATCGAATATCCACTTTCAGTATGGAATTTAACTTTTAGGTTATTTAAGTTTCTAGACAGATTCTGTAAAATTACAAATGCATTGCGAATTCTAGGTGATGGAATTTTAACCGAAAATATTCGTGTTTTTTTCAACATGTTAACTTTAGCATCTACATGAGAAATGTGAATAATGGTAATTTGATTAGAAATTTCAAATTTCCCGTTTAAATAAGGAATACAGTAGAAAGCAGTTTTTTTGATTAAAAAAGTTCTTGTTCAACATTTTTTTATCAATTTTGCAAATAAATGTTTTCATAATTTATACCGTTCTGAAACATGCTCTTTCACACATAATTTTATTTTTACCAGTTTTTCATTATTTACCGCAACTTTGAAACTTTACGATTACTTGTACTTATACTACGTTCAGAGCTGTGCAAGTACGCCGCGTTATCAATACTTAAATTTAAAGACGTGAGATTACGTTGGAAAAAGGAATTTTTTACAGTTTCTGTACTTCACCAGCCTCAACAAATTCAATACTCTGAAAGTAGGTTCATTTATTACCTACGCTGAGAGTCATAGATTCACAAGCAGAAACTGTACTTTTACAAAGCCTTGCTATATTTTCAGTCTTAAAGTGGTAAAGTTACAAGATTGGTTGGAACTCCTAGTATGCAAGTGGCATTCACCCTATAATCAGAGTAGTAAAATTGCACCAATTTTTTGTTGGTAATTTTACCATTGTAAGTGGTAGATTTTTTTTATTTTTACAGTGTAGCTTCGAGTATAAAGAAAAAAATCTGAAATATATCCTACAGCTGTGCAGAATCGTCTGCACATTTTTGCAACCTATTCTATAAAAAATGTTGCGAA
>NW_022877189.1:0-1734 GCF_010883055.1 Belonocnema kinseyi
AAACTCGAAATCACCCATAATGTTTCGTCAATGCTCGTACATTATGCCCTATGATGATTCACTGATATTATGTGGCATACGCTTATCCATAATTAAAAGTTCCGGCCGAGAAGGCAGGCATCGGTAGATTTCGCACAAAAATAATTTTGATTAATACCATATCCATCGCGAAGGTATCATGGGTATACTTCGCACTGACTTGTCTTCTCTGAATAGTGACTCGTCGCTGAAATAATATTTATTTAGCCCATACAACTATCCAGCGTATGAAGAAAATCCGGAATGATCAACACTGTGAATGATTACATATACAAGGATGTTGGCAAACCTACTTCTCTGAAACTCTTCGAAAGATAGCACAGTGTCCTAAAGCTGAGCTCGACTGGTGGTTGAGGTGCTCCCGGTGTTTTCCTAAAAGTTGCATGAAACCTTTATAACTTGTCAAAGAAATTATGTTTGTCAAACGCGTACACGTTTCCCCGGATTATAGGGTGGTGGGAAACGTGAATCATTAAAGCTCACAGATGTAATTTGGTAGGATAAGACAGATTCTGATAAGGAGGCATGCGTGCATAGTTGTGCTTGTCCCATTATCGTGTATAATGGTTGTCGAAAAGCACCAAAACGAAGTTTTGCTGATAGAATAATGCTTAAGTACGTACCAATTCTGACGATTAGATCGCTTAAGTAGTGTAGGGAAAAGGCACCAGTGCAAGTAATCACTGTACGAACTTATGTCAAACTCGAAATCACCCATAATGTTTCGTTAATGCTCGGACGTTAAGCCCTATGATGATTCACAGATGTTATGTGAGACAAACGCTTATCCATAATTAATAGCTCAGCCCGAAAAGGAACGCATCGCTAGATTTCGCACAAAAATAATTTTGATTAATCCCACATCCATCTCGAAGGTATCATGGGTATACTTCGCACTGACTTGTCTTCTCTGAATAGTGACTCGTCGCTGAAATAATATTTATTTAGCCCATACAACTATCCAGCGTATGAAGAAAATCCGGAATGTTCAACACTGTGAATGATCACATATACAAGGATGATGGCAAACCTACTTCTCTGAAACTCTTCGAAAGATAACGCAGTGCCCTAATGCTGGGCTCGACTGGTGGTTGAGGTGCTCCCGGTGTTTTCCTAAAAGTCGCTTGAAACCTTTATAACTTGTCAAAGAAATTATGTTTGTCAAACCTGTACACCTTTCCCCGGATTATAGGGTGGTGGAAAACGGGAATCATTAAAGATCACAGATGTAATTTGATAGGATAAGACAGATTCTGATAAGGAGGCATGCGTGAATACTTGTGCTTATCCCATTATCGTGTATGATAGATGTTGAAAGGCACAAAACGAAGATTTGCTGATAGAATAATGGTTAAGTACATACCAATTCTGACGATTAGGTCGCTTAAGTAGTGTAGGGAAAAGGCACCAGTGCAAGTAATCACTGTACGAACTTATGTCAAACTCGAAATCACCCATAATGTTTCGTTAATGCTCGGACGTTAAGCCCTATGATGATTCACCGATGTTATGTGAGACAAACGCTTATCCATAATTAATAGCTCTGCCCGAAAAGGAAATCATCGCTAGATTTCGGCAAAAAATAATTTTGAATATTCCCATATCCATCTCGAAGATATCATGTATATATTTCAAACTGACTTGTCTTCTGTGAATTGTGACTCGTCGCTGAAATAACATTTATTTAGCCCACAC
>NW_022877190.1:0-1101 GCF_010883055.1 Belonocnema kinseyi
AGTCTAAATTTTTTTATTTTTAACCCATTCAATTTGAAATTTTTCAATTAAAAACAGAAAATTTCGTTAATTATCAGCAATATATGACCGTTCATTTAAAACAATCCATTACAAACAACTGTTAAAAACTACAAACTTGAACAGGATGGTTCGAAATAGAATACCTTGAATTGTTAAACTTGTAATGAGCTGAATATAAAGTTTAAACGCTACAAATTTAATTAAAAAAAGATTCAGAATTAATTTAAAACTTGAAATTATTTCAAATAATTTAAAACACGATTTAGACTTTCATAGATTTAAAAAAAAAGCTTTTTGAGAATTGTACAGTATTTAAAAAGAATAACAAAAATTGTTGTGATTGCTAAGAACATTGAAAATAATTTTTTATTTTGACAAATAAACTTTAAGTGAGTATTTGAAAACATTTTAAAAATTTAAAAAAAAAGAATCAGGAAGATTTTAAGAAAATTTTTTTATTTTACAATTTTTTTAATTTTAGGAAAAAATATAATTAACAAAATGTATCAGTTTTTAACCCAAAAGTTAACTTTTTAACAAATTAAATTAATTTTCTATCAAATATTTGGTATTTTAACTAATACAATGTACAGGATAAAGTTTGAACTAAAAATTGAATAGTTCAATTTCCAGATAAAAACGATTAATTTTTAATCAATCCTAGAATAGTTACATTTTTAGATAAAAAAATAATTTTTAATCGAAAAAATAAACTTTCAACAAAGTTGTTAAATTCTCAACCAATAACATGAATTTTCGACCAAGAAAATTAATGATCTACAAAAAAAAGTCAAATTTCAAACAAAATACATGAATTTTGAACGAAATTATTTTATTTTAAAGTCAATAAAACGAATTATCTACAAAAAGTTGATTTTTTTCAGCGAAAAATATGAGTTTTCAATCAGAGTTAAACTTTCAACCAAATAGTTAAATTTTTAACCATAATTATAAAACCTTGTTGAAAAAAAAGTATTCTTTTACAAAGTAATTCAACTTTTAGTGAAATAATCGACTTTTAAGCCCAAGAAGATGTACAGTTCATATTTCAACCAAACAATGCCATTTTTACCAAAAATG
>NW_022877191.1:0-1035 GCF_010883055.1 Belonocnema kinseyi
TTTCTATCTAAATGAATAATTTTAATAAACTTTTAACCAAATAGTTAAAGTTTCAATCAGAAAATTAATTTTGTAAGAACAAAAAGACGAATTGCCAACAGTTTAAATAAATATTCAATTGAAATAGTTAAATTTTTAAACTAAAAATATCAAATTTTAACAAAAAATAAAACAACAAATTTTCGACAAAATAGTTGAACTTTAGTATCAAATAGTTCAATTTTCTAACCAATTTTTTAATTTTCGTGATAAAAAGACGATTTTCAATAGAAAACAGTTGAATTTTCAATCCAAAATATGAAGTTTCAACCAAAAATCGATGTTCAACAAACAAACAAATAAATAACAAAGTAGTTTTATTTTCAACCAAGGAGTTCAATCTTTAAACTAAAAAATTAACTTTCGAAAAAAATGTAAAATTTTCGACAACAAACATAATAAGGATAAATTAAATAACTTTTCAATGTAATAGTTCAATATTTTTACAAAATAAACGAATTTTTCAACTAAAATGATGAACCCTCATCTAAAAATGTACGTCCGGAAGAAATTATAAAAGCTAATTACATAAAATAATTACATGAAGTTTCCACGTTTATTTAATTAATAGGTTTTATATTTGATATGTATTTTCGTTCCCTAAAATAATAAATAAAATCTTAGTAACATTTTTAGTGGGTTCCGAGCAAATCTCACGGTATCTTACATGTGAGGAGGAGGGTTGAAAACTTGGGGAAAATACCTTATAAGTAGTTTCTATATAACCTCTCATTTGTTTAGTGATTTTCTATTATCTCGTAATTTTATAATAACTATATATAGTATTAACACTAATATTACTGAAGGTACTATTAACATTATCAGGTAAATCACGTGTAATATTTTTATAATTATCGATAAAGTGAGTTAAATTTACTTTTAAGCGTACCCCCTCCCCATGTAAGACAGCATAGAAAAATGTTTGATTTACCCCCCTCCCCCAGAAACACAAAGAATTTACATAATTTATGCACAGCCCCATATTGAATCTTTAGT
>NW_022877192.1:0-1695 GCF_010883055.1 Belonocnema kinseyi
TATTTATTTAGAAACAAATAATAATTAATTAAAGCTCACAAAAATAATTGTTTAAATAATATTTTATTATTTATAACAAAATTATTTTAGAATAATGCATAAAAGTTGTAGTTTTTTCTAAAATGTTCCACTTTTTGTGTAAATTAAAAAAAAAACATAATAATTATTCATTTTTATAATTTAACAATAAATAATTGTTTAAATAATTTATTATTGAAAATAATATTCTTTCAGAATAATTTTAGAACACGCGTTTTTCCCAATTTTCTCAATTTTTTTTAGGATTTGACTTAGAAATAGATAATAATTAATGAAAATTAAGAAAATTATTGTTTAAATAATCTATTATTTATAACAATATTTTCTTAGAATAATGCTAGAATGTTGCAGTTTTTTCTAGAATTTAAAAAATTTTTATACGTTAAAAATTATAATATGTAATAATAATTAGAATTACTTAAATTTAATAATTATTATTTAAACAATTTATTATTCTGAATAACAATATTTTTAAATAGTGTTAGAAAGTCGCAGTTTCTTGTAAAATTTCAAAAAAAAATTCAAATTTTTATTTAGAAATAGGTAATAATTAATCATAGTCAACAAAAATAATTTTTTAAGTAATCTATTATTATTTATAACAATATCCTCTTAGAGTAGAGTTAAAAAATCGCGGTTTCTTGAAAAATTTTTAACTAATTTTTAATCTTTTTATTTATAAACAGGTAATAGTTAATTAAAATTAGCAAAAATAAATTTTAAAATAATTCTTTATGGTTTATAATAATATTTACCAATATGTTCCACTATTTGTATTAATAAATAATAATAATGAATATTTATTAATTATTAAATTATAAAAATAATTAATTTTTGTAACAATTCATTGTTATTAATAACATTATTTTTTTTAAATAGTTGTCAAAAATCGCGATTACTTGTAAAATTTCTAAACATTTTTTAAGCTTTTTATTTATAAATAGTTTGTGAATTAATTTTGTTTACTAATATTTCATATAAATAATTTTTTAAATAATATATTATTATTTATTACCATATTCTTTTAAAATATAGTTAAAAAGTAGTTTTTTCCCCATTTTTTAACATTTTTAAAATTTTTTTATTTAGAGCGAGGCAATAATCAAATGAATTTTACAAAAATAAATCTTCAAACCATTTATTATTATTTATAATAATTATTCTAGAAAGTTGCTGATTTCTCTAAAATGTTTCACTTTTTGTATTAAGAAATAATAATAATAAATTATTGTTAATCAATCAAATTTCTTAATATTTAATTGTTTTAAAAATTTCTTATTAATAATAACAATATTCTTTAAAAATATTGTTAGAAATTCATAATTTCTTGTAAAAATTCTAATCATTTTTCCCACTTTTCATTTAGATTGAGCTAATAATTATTCAAAGCTTAGAAAAATAATTGTTTAAATAATTAATTATTATTTATAAAAATATTCTTTTAGAATAGAGGTAAAAAGTTGCAGTTTTTACCAGTAAGTTCCACTTTTTTTATAATTAAATAATAATAATAAATATTTATTAATTAGTCAAATTTCAAAATAATTAATTTTTAACAATTTATTATTATTAACAACAATTTTCTTTTAAAGTAGTGGTCAAAAATCGCGGTTACTTGTAAAATTTCCAAACATTTCTTAAACTTTTTATTTATAA